>NW_025746670.1:0-12500 GCF_021184085.1 Oncorhynchus gorbuscha
GTCTAGTGGTTTGAGTGTTGGGCCAGTAGCCGAAAGGTCGCTAGATCAAATCCCTGAGCTGACAAGGTAAAAATCTGCAGTTCTGCCCCCTGAACAAGGCAGTGAAACACCACTGTCCCCCGATAGATAGGCCGTCATAGAAAATAAGAGTTTGTTCTTAAGTGACTTGCCTGGTTAGCTTCAAAATGTGATGTCCTACAGTTCTCTGGTCAAATGAAGGACACTTTGGGGTTCCTGGCAATAAAATCTAGCGTTCTCCCGGGTAACTATACTCCACATGCAGAAATATCAGTGGAATTTATCCTACGGTGTACGATCATATACTTACGTCGGGTTGAATATGTTTCCAAGGCAACCTGACGTAGGCTTGGGCATTAAAATAAACAGTGTCGCCATTCTAACCTAACGTCGGGTTGAATATGTTTCCAAGGCAACCTGACGTAGGCTTGGGCATTAAAATAAACAGTGTCGCCATTCTAACCTAACGTCGGGTTGAATATGTTTCCTAGGCAACCTGACGTAGGCTTGGGCATTAAAATAAACAGTGTCGCCATTCTAACCTAACGTCGGGTTGAATATGTTTCCAAGGCAACCTGACGTAGGCTTGGGCATTAACCGAGCGTAATGGCGACACAAGTTTGTTTTTTCTTTTAATGCGCAAGCTGTTCACTTTCCTGTTAGTGACATATACTGGCCTTACTGTATTTATTAGTTATGCCTTTATTTTATTTTTAATAAACTTAAAGCGGAGAGATATCCGTGCTGTTTTTTTTCTCTCTCATTATGTTGACAATCACGCGGGCGTGTAATAAAGGAACGCGGAGTTAACATGCGCTATTAACTTTTCATTGCTTTTTTTCCCGTTTAGGGGGTTCACCCACCCAAAAAAACAGAGAGAGAGAGAGAGAACTTGTCATAAGTACAAAATAAAGGAAATGGGAAAAGGAATGGATGGAACTAAAACCAAAACAATTCTGGCTCAAAATCTCTGTCATCATTATAAACACTTTTTAAAGAAGCACCTCTCCTCTCCTCTCTTCTTCTCCTCCTCTCCTCTCCTCCTCTCCTCTCTTCTCTCTCTCTCTCTCTCTCCTCTCCTCTCCTCTCCTCCCTCTTTCTTCTCCTCCTCCCTCCCTCTCCTCCCTCCTCTCCTCTTCTCTCCTCTCCTCTCCTCTCCTCCCCCTCCCCCTCCTCTCCTCTCCTCCCCCTCCCCTTTCCTCTCCTCTTTCTTCCTCTCCTCTCCTCCCCCCCCCTCTCCCTCTCCCTCTCCTCTCCTCTCCTCTCCTCCTCCCCCCTCCCCTCTCCTCTCCCTTCCTCTCCTCCTCTCCTCTTTCTTCTCCTCCTCCTCCTCCCCCTCCTCCCTCCTCTCCTCTCCTTTCCTCTCCTTTCCTTCTTCTCCTCCTCTCCTCTCCCTCCCCCCCCCTCCCCCCCTCTCCTCTCCTCTCCGTTCCTCCTCTCCTCCCCTCCCCTTTCCTCTCCTCCTCTCCTCTTTCTTCTCCTCTCCTCCTCCTCTCCTCTTTCTTCTCCTCCTCTCCTCTCATCACCCCTCTCCGCTCCTCTCCGCTCCTCTCCTCTCCTCTATTCCCCTGTTCTGATTGGGGTAGAGGTAATGAATTATGGTAATAGATCAGAACGCCTTGGATTAAAGTCACCGTATCCTGACAGGAGTTAGTTCTCCTCTCCCAAATATCCCCAGCCTAAAGCAACAATCATTTTGTATACATGATTGGCTGTTGTGTTGGGTGTTTTACATTTTTTAAATTTATTTAATTGCTTATGTATTTAATTTTCTAATCGGAGGAGGAAGAGACAAGGATAAGGAACTGCAATTTAGTTGTTTTTTTAAAATGATTTTTTTATTTCCGGGTGAATATTTGTAAAAGCTTGTAGGCCTATAAAACTGGAAGGGGGGGATGAGAACAGAGATCACAACAACAATAATAATAATAATAATAATAATAATAATAATAATAAAAAATAAACATCCGAAAATAAAATAATTGAAGATGTGATTTCTTCAGGCTTGTGCTTTGTGTCTTAAACATGGGCCTCTTGGACAGCTTTTTCAGAGACCAAAATGCAGGCAGGGTAAACCGCCCGGTATGACGAGGTATTATAACGACACACACACACACACATGTATTTTAAGCTCTTAAATATATATATTGTTTCCCCCTCCAAGAGTACATGAGACGTTGTGAAAAGAAGTTATGATTGTGTATAAACTGTACATTTAGTTTTTTTTTTTTCATTTTACTGCTGCTCTTTAATTACTTGTTACTTTTATCTCTTATTCTCATCCGTATTTCTTTGAAACTGCGTTGTTGGTTAATTTTAATTTAATTTGACCTTTATTTAACCAGGCAAGTCAGTTAAGAACACATTCTTATGTTAAGGGGCTCGTAAAGGAAGCATTTCACTGGTAGGTCTACACCTGTTGTAATTCTGGGCAATTGACTAACACAATTCGATTTGATTTGAACTGGTTGTAATGATATTTGATTATTTTTTTTTCTTCTGTGAATTGAATTAAAATCCTTAGTTTAGGCTTCGAGCGGCTAAGACTCATTAAGAACCTGAATAGGCTCCGTGTCCCGTTTACATTTCCTCGTCTGTTTGTTTCCCGCCCGTTTCCTTATGAAAACAAGCCGTATTTTGCGGTTGAAAAAGACGTATTTTAACCAATTTTGCTCACTGTGCACAAACAATAAAGTAACAAAATATCAACGACCATTGATATTATTTTTTATTTAACTAGACAAGTCTGTTAAGAACAAGTTATTATTTTCAATGACGGCCTAGGAACAGTGAGGTTTAATTGCCTTGTTCAGGGATAGAACGAGAGATTTTTTTACCTTGTCCGCTCGGGGATTCAATCCAGCAACCTTTTATTTCTCGGGCCAACGCTCTAACCACTAGGCTACCCTGCCTATTTTATAAGCAGGTTCTATTAACCACCACAACAGGTATATTCACGCCATAGCTGTCGTCCGGTCAGTTCGTCCAGATGTGACATCCTAATGGGCAGTCACATGTTTCCAATGTCCCTTATGGGCCTCGGTAGAAAGTAGTGCACTATATAGGGAATAGAGCACCATTTTGGGACGTAGGGGGAAAAAAACCCAGCGACATAAGAATCTATATATTTTTTTATTATCTTGTAATATAACACGTTTCAAACTGCTGTAAACATCCCAAATAAAACGTTGGTCACAATAGCTGTTGATCTGTCAGGCTACATGACAATCTCAAGTAACCGTCCCAGGGTAGCATATTGAAATTCTTCACCTCTCTTGAACTTTACAACATATATATATATTTCTTTTTTTTGCTGCCTTGAAATGTAGTTAAAAATAAAGATTAAATTAGATTCAGATGTACAAGCAACATTACTCCTCAAGGTGAAAGTTGAAGAACATTTAGCAAATGAAGAAAGAGAAACTAGTAACCGAAAGGTTGCAAGTTCAAATCCCAGAGCGTCGTTCTGCCCCCTGAACAGGCAGTTAACCCCACTGTTCCTAGACCAGTTAACCCACTGTTCCTAGACCAGTTAACCCCACTGTTCCTAGACCAGTTAACCCACTGTTCCTAGACCAGTTAACCCACTGTTCCTAGACCAGTTAACCCACTGTTCCTAGACCAGTTAACCCACTGTTCCTAGACCAGTTAACCCACTGTTCCTAGACCAGTTAACCCACTGTTCCTAGACCAGTTAACCCACTGTTCCTAGACCAGTTAACCCACTGTTCCTAGACCAGTTAACCCACTGTTCCTAGACCAGTTAACCCACTGTTCCTAGACCAGTTAACCCACTGTTCCTAGACCAGTTAACCCACTGTTCCTAGACCAGTCAACCCCACTGTTCCTAGACCAGTTAACCCACTGTTCCTAGACCAGTTAACCCCACTGTTCCTAGACCAGTTAACCCCACTGTTCCTAGACCAGTTAACCCCACTGTTCCTAGACCAGTTAACCCCACTGTTCCTAGACCAGTTAACCCACTGTTCCTAGACCAGTTAACCCCACTGTTCCTAGACCAGTTAACCCACTGTTCCTAGACCAGTTAACCCCACTGTTCCTAGACCAGTTAACCCCACTGTTCCTAGAACAGTTAACCCCACTGTTCCTAGACCAGTTAACCCCACTGTTCCTAGAACAGTTAACCCCACTGTTCCTAGACCAGTTAACCCCACTGTTCCTAGAACAGTTAACCCCACTGTTCCTAGACCAGTTAACCCCACTGTTCCTAGAACAGTTAACCCCACTGTTCCTAGAACAGTTAACCCCACTGTTCCTAGAACAGTTAACCCCACTTCCTAGACCACAGTTAACCTACTGTTCCTAGACCAGTCAACCCCACTGTTCCTAGACCAGTTAACCCACTGTTCCTAGACCAGTTAACCCCACTGTTCCTAGACCAGTTAACCCCACTGTTCCTAGACCAGTCAACCCCACTGTTCCTAGACCAGTTAACCCACTGTTCCTAGACCAGTTAACCCCACTGTTCCTAGACCATTGTTCCTAACCAGTTAACCCACTGTTCCTAGACCAGTTAACCCACTGTTCCCCACCCCACTGTTCCTAGACCAGTTAACCCCACTGTTCCTAGACCAGTTAACCCCACTGTTCCTAGACCAGTTAACCCCACTGTTCCTAGACCAGTTAACCCACTGTTCCTAGACCAGTTAACCCCACTGTTCCTAGACCAGTTAACCCCACTGTTCCTAGACCAGTTAACCCCACTGTTCCTAGACCAGTCAACCCCACTGTTCCTAGGCCGTCATTGAAAATAAGAATTTGTTCTTAATGAACTGACTTGTTAAATTAAGGTAATATAAACATCTGGTAAATATGAGTATGTGACCAATAACATTTGATTTGATTTGACAAGCGACATTTAAACCTTGTGATGTGATTTTTTTATTATTTTTTTGTAAGCAGATTTAAGTGAATAGATCACTCAGGAACACTCAACACCTCTTGGAAAGACATTCTGGTGTGTGACTGTTTTTGTATAAACATGTGTGTAATTGTCTCACTGAATAATGATAAAACTATCCCGGGGTTTTCAGAACACTGAGGTGGGTTCTTATCTGGGTATTGTGATGTCATTTTGGGGTATTGTGATGTCATTTTGGGGTATTGTGATGTCATTTTGGGGTATTGTGATGTGGGTTGGGTTTTCAGAAGACGGAGAGGCAGGTTGTTTCCTCCGGTGACTACATGGTGACTCTGTGACTCTGTGTTCAGGTGACTGCATGGTGACTCTGTGTTCAGGTGACTGCATGGTGACTCTGTGTTCAGGTGACTGCATGGTGACTCTGTGTTCAGGTGACTGCATGGTGACTGCATGGTGACTGTGTTCAGGTGACTGCATGACTGTGACTCTGTGTTCAGGTGACTGCATGGTGACTCTGTGTTCAGGTGACTGCATGGTGACTCTGTGACTCTGTGACTGCATGGTGACTCTGTGTTCAGGTGACTGCATGGTGACTCTGTGTTGGTGACTCTGTGTTCAGGTGACTGCATGGTGACTCTGTGTTCAGGTGACTGCATGGACTCTGTGTTCAGGGACTCTGTGTTCAGGTGACTGCATGGTGACTCTGTGACTCTGTGTTCAGGTGACTGCATGGTGACTCTGTGACTCTGTGTTCAGGTGACTGCATGGTGACTCTGTGTTCAGGTGACTGCACTGGTGACTCTGTGTTCAGTTGACTGCATGGTGACTCTGTGTTCAGGTGACTGCATGGTGACTCTGTGTTCAGTGACTGCATGGTGACTCTGTGTCAGGTGACTGGTGACTGACTCTGTGTTCAGGTGACATGACTCTGTGTTCAGGTGACTGCATGTGACTCTGTGTTCAGTTGACTGCATGGTGACTCTGTGTTCAGGTGACTGCATGGTGACTCTGTGTTCAGGTGACTGCATGGTGACTCTGTGACTTTGTGACTCTGTGTTCAGGTGACTGCATGGTGACTCTGTGTTCACTCTGTGACTCTGTGACTCTGTGTTCAGGTGACTGCATGGTGACTCTGTGTTCAGGTGACTGCATGGTGACTCTGTGTTCAGGTGACTGCATGGTGACTCTGTGTTCAGGTGACTCATGGTGACTGTGTTCAGGTGGTGACTCTGTGTTCAGGTGACTACATGTGACTCAGGTGACTCTGTGACTCTGTGTTCAGTGACTGCATGGTGACTCTGTGTTCAGGTGACTGCATGGTGACTCTGTGACTCTGTGTTCAGGTGACTGCATGGTGACTCTGTGTTCAGGTGACTGCATGGTGACTCTGTGTTCAGGTGACTGCATGGTGACTCTGTGACTCTGTGTTCAGGACTGATGGTGACTCTGTGTTCAGGTGACTGCATGGTGACTCTGTGACTCTGTGTTCAGGTGACTACATGACTCTGTGTTCAGGTGACTGCATGGTGACTCTGTGACTGCATGTGTGACTCATGGTGACTCTGTGTTCAGGTGACTGCATGGTGACTCTGTGTTCAGGTGACTGCATGGTGACTCTGTGTTCAGGTGACTGCATGGTTCAGACTGACTCTGTGTTCAGGTGACTGCATGGTGACTCTGTGTTCAGTTGACTGCATGTGACTCTGTGTTCAGGTGACTGCATGGTGACTCTGTGTTCACTGCATGGTGACTCTGTGTTCAGGTGACTGCATGGTGACTCTGTGTTCAGGTGACTGCATGGTGACTCTGTGTTCAGGTGACTGATGGTGACTCT
Organism: Oncorhynchus gorbuscha; assembly: GCF_021184085.1. NCBI lineage: Eukaryota > Metazoa > Chordata > Actinopteri > Salmoniformes > Salmonidae > Oncorhynchus > Oncorhynchus gorbuscha. The sequence continues at coordinate 6,735 of NW_025746670.1, forward strand.
GTGTTCAGGTGACTGCATGGTGACTCTGTGACTCTGTGTTCAGGTGACTGCATGGTGACTCTGTGACTCTGTGTTCAGGTGACTGCATGGTGACTCTGTGTTCAGGTGACTGCATGGTGTGTTCAGGTGACTGCATGGTGACTCTGTGTTGTGTTCAGGTGACTGCATGGTGACTCTGTGTTCAGGTGACTGCATGGTGACTCTGTGTTCAGGTGACTGCATGGTGACTCTGTGACTCTGTGACTCAGGTGACTGCATGGTGACTCTGTGTTCAGGTGACTGCATGGTGACTCTGTGTTCAGGTGACTGCATGGTGACTCTGTGTTCAGGACTGACTGCATGACTGCATGGTGACTCTGTGTGTTCAGGTGACTCTGTGTTCAGGTGACTGCATGGTGACTCTGTGACTCTGTGTTCAGGTGACTGCATGGTGACTCTGTGTTCAGGTGACTGCATGGTGACTCTGTGTTCAGGTGACTGCATGGTGACTCTGTGTTCAGGTGACTGCATGGTGACTCTGTGTTCAGGTGACTGCATGGTGACTCTGTGACTCTGTGTTCAGGTGACTGCATGTGTGACTCTGTGACTCTGTGTTCAGGTGACTGGTGACTCTGTGTTCAGGTGACTGCATGACTCTGTGTGTTCACTCTGTGACTCTGTGTTCAGGTGACTGCATGGTGACATGTGTTCAGGTGACTGCATGGTGACTCTGTGTTCAGGTGACTGCATGGTGACTCTGTGGTGACTGCATGGTGACTCTGTGTTCAGGTGACTGCATGGTGACTCTGTGTTCTCTGTGTTCAGGTGACTGCAGGTGACTGTGACTCTGTGTTCAGGTGACTGCATGGTGACTCTGTGTTCAGGTGACTGCATGGTGACTCTGTGTTCAGGTGACTGGTGACTCTGTGTTCAGGTGACTGCATGGTGACAGGTGACTGTGGTGACTCTGTGTTCAGGTGACTCATGGTGACTCTGTGTTCAGGTGACTGCATGGTGACTCTGTGTTCAGGTGACTGCATGGTGACTCTGTGTTCAGGACTGACTGTTCATGACTGTGACTCTGTGTTCAGGTGACTCATGGTGACTCAGGTGACTGCATGACTGTGTTCAGGTGACTGCATGGTGACTCTGTGTTCAGGTGACTGCATGGTGACTCTGTGTTCAGTGTTCAGACTGCATGGTGACTCTGTGTTCAGGTGACTGCATGGTGACTCTGTGACTCTGTGTTCAGTGACTGCATGGTGACTCTGTGTTCAGGTGACTCTGTGTTCAGGTGACTGCTCTGTGTTCAGGTGGTGACTCTGTGGTGACTCTGTGTTCAGGTGACTGCATGGTGACTCTGTGTTCAGGTGACTGCATGGTGACTCTGTGTTCAGTGACTCTGTGTTCAGTGACTGCATGGTGACTCTGTGTTCAGGTGACTGCATGGTGACTCTGTGTTCAGGTGACTGCATGGTGACTCTGTGTTCAGGTGACTGCATGGTGACTCTGTGTTCAGGTGACTGCATGGTGACTCTGTGTTCAGGTGACTGCATGGTGACTCTGTGTTCAGGTGACTGTGTTCAGGTGACTGCATGTGACTCTGTGTTCAGGTGACTGCATGGTGACTCTGTGTTCAGTGACTGCATGGTGACTCTGTGTTCAGGTGACTGCATGGTGACTCTGTGTTCAGGTGACTGCATGGTGACTCTGTGTTCAGGTGACTGCATGGTGACTCTGTGTTCAGGTGACTGCATGGTGAGTCTGTGACTCTGTGACTCTGTGTTCAGGTGACTGCATGGTGACTCTGTGACTCTGTGTTCAGGTGACTACATGGTGACTCTGTGTTCAGGTGACTGCATGGTGACTCTGTGTTCAGGTGACTGCATGGTGACTCTGTGTTCAGGTGACTGCATGGTGACTCTGTGTTCAGGTGACTGCATGGTGACTCTGTGTTCAGGTGACTGCATGGTGACTCTGTGACTCTGTGTTCAGGTGACTGCATGGTGACTCTGTGACTCTGTGTTCAGGTGCATGGTGACTCTGTGACTCTGTGTTCAGGTGACTGCATGGTGACTCTGTGACTCTGTGTTCAGGTGACTGCATGGTGACTCTGTGTTCAGGTGACTGCATGGTGACTCTGTGTTCAGGTGACTGCATGGTGACTCTGTGTTCAGGTGACTCTGTGACTGCATGGTGACTCTGTGTTCAGGTGACTGCATGGTGACTCTGTGACTCTGTGACTCTGTGTTCAGGTGACTGCATGGTGACTCTGTGACTCTGTGTTCAGGTGACTGCATGGTGACTCTGTGTTCAGGTGACTGCATGGTGACTCTGTGTTCAGGTGACTGCATACTCTGTGTTCATGTGACTCTGTGTTCAGGTGACTGCATGGTGACTCTGTGTTCAGGTGACTCTGACTCTGTTCAGGTGACTGCATGGTGACTCTGTGTTCAGGTGACTGCATGGTGACTCTGTGACTCTGTGTTCAGGTGACTGCATGGTGACTCTGTGTTCAGGTGACTGCATGGTGACTCTGTGTTCAGGTGACTGCATGGTGACTGAGGTGACTCATGGTGACTCTGTGTTCAGGTGACTGCATGGTGACTCTGTGTCTGTGTTCAGGTGACTGCATGGTGACTCTGTGACTCTGTGTTCAGGTGACTGCATGGTGACTCTGTGTTCAGGTGACTGCATGGTGACTCTGTGTTCAGGTGACTGCATGGTGACTCTGTGTTCAGGTGACTGCATGGTGACTCTGTGTTCAGGTGACTGCATGGTGACTCTGTGACTCTGTGTTCAGGTGACTGCATGGTGACTCTGTGTTCAGGTGACTGCATGGTGACTCTGTGTTCAGGTGACTCTGTGTTCAGGTGACTGCATGGTGACTGTGTTCAGGTGACTCTGTGTTCAGGTGACTGCATGGTGACTCTGTGTTCAGGTGACTGCATGGTGACTCTGTGTTCAGGTGACTGCATGGTGACTCTGTGTTCAGGTGTGACTCTGTGACTGCATGGTGACTGCATGGTGACTCTGTGTTCAGGTGACTGCATGGTGACTCTGTGTTCAGGTGACTGCATGGTGACTCTGTGAGGTGACTCATGGTGACTCTGTGTTCAGGTGACTGCATGGTGACTCTGTGTTGTGACTCTGTGTTCAGGTGACTGCATGGTGTGTTCAGGTGACTCTGTGACTCTGTGTTCAGGTGACTGCATGGTGACTCTGTGACTCTGTGTTCAGGTGACTGCATGGTGACTCTGTGTTCAGGTGACTGCATGGTGACTCTGTGTTCAGGTGACTGCATGGTGACTCTGTGACTCTGTGTTCAGGTGACTGCATGGTGACTCTGTGACTCTGACTGTGACTCTGTGTTCAGGTGACTGCATGGTGACTCTGTGTTCAGGTGACTGTGTTCATGACTGCATGTGACTCTGTGTTCAGGTGACTGCATGGTGACTCTGTGTTCAGGTGACTGTGTTCATGGTGACTCTGTGTTCAGGTGACTCTGTGTTCAGGTGACTGCATGTGACTCTGTGTTCATGGTGACTCTGTGACTCTGTGTTCAGGTGACTGCATGGTGACTCTGTGTTCAGTTGACTGCATGGTGACTCTGTGACTCTGTGTTCAGGTGACTGCATGGTGACTCTGTGTTCACTCTGTGACTTCAGGTGACTGCATGGTGACTCTGTGTTCAGGTGACTGCATGGTGACTCTGTGTTCAGGTGACTGCATGGTGACTCTGTGACTTGTGTTCAGGTGACTGCATGGTGACTCTGTGTTCAGGTGACTGCATGGTGACTCTGTGTTCAGGTGACTGCATGGTGACATGGTGACTCTGTGTTCAGGTGACTGCATGGTGACTCTGTGTTGTGACTCAGGTGACTGCATGGTGACTCTGTGTTCAGGTGACTGCATGGTGACTCTGTGTTCAGGTGACTGCATGGTGACTCTGTTCAGGTGACTGCATGGTGACTCTGTGTGTTCAGGTGACTCTGTGTTGTGTTCAGGTGACTGCATGGTGACTCTGTGTTCAGGTGACTGCACTGGTGACTCTGTGTTCAGGTGACTGCATGGTGACTCTGTGTTCAGGTGACTGCATGGTGACTCTGTGTTCAGGTGACTGCATGGTGACTCTGTGTTCAGGTGACTGCATGGTGACTCTGTGACTCTGTGTTCAGGTGACTGCATGGTGACTAGCTGTGTTCTGTGTTCAGGTGACTGCATGGTGACTCTGTGTTCAGGTGACTGCATGGTGACTCTGTGTTCAGGTGACTGCATGGTGACTCTGTGTTCAGGTGACTGCATGGTGACTCTGTGTTCAGGTGACTGCATGGTGACTCTGTGTTCAGGTGACTGCATGGTGACTCTGTGACTCTGTGACTCTGTGTTCAGGTGACTGCATGGTGACTCTGTGTTCAGGTGACTGCATGGTGACTCTGTGTTCAGGTGACTGCATGGTGACTCTGTGTTCAGGTGACTGCATGGTGACTCTGTGTTCAGGTGACTGCATGGTGACTCTGTGTCTGTGACTTCAGGTGACTCTGTGTTCAGGTGACTGCATGGTGACTCTGTGTTCAGGTGACTGCATGGTGACTCTGTGTTCAGTTGACTACATGGTGACTCTGTGACTGTGTTCAGGTGACTGCATGGTGACTCTGTGACTCTGTGTTCAGTTGACTGCATGGTGACTCTGTGTTCAGGTGACTGCATGGTGACTCTGTGTTCAGGTGACTGCATGGTGACTCTGTGTTCAGGTGACTGCATGGTGACTCTGTGTTCAGGTGACTGCATGGTGACTCTGTGACTCTGTGTTCAGGTGACTGCATGGTGACTCTGTGTTCAGGTGACTGCATGGTGACTCTGTGTTCAGGTGACTCATGTGACTCTGTGTTCAGGTGACTGCATGACTCTGTGACTCTGTGTTCAGGTGACTGCATGTGACTCTGTGTTCAGGTGACTGCATGGTGACTCTGTGTTCAGGTGACTGCATGGTGACTCTGTGTTCAGGTGACTGCATGGTGACTCTGACTGTTCACTCTGTGTTCAGGTGACTGCATGGTGACTCTGTGTTCAGGTGACTGCATGGTGACTCTGTGACTCTGTGACTCAGTGTTCACTGCATGGTGACTCTGTGACTCTGTGTTCAGGTGACTGCATGGTGACTCTGTGTTCAGGTGACTGCATGGTGACTCTGTGTTCAGGTGACTGCATGGTGACTCTGTGTTCAGGTGACTCATGGTGACTCTGTGTTCAGGTGACTGCACTCTGTGTTCAGACTCTGTGACTCTGTGTTCAGGTGACTGCATGGTGACTCTGTGTGTTCAGGTGACTGCATGGTGACTCTGTGTTCAGGTGACTGCATGGTGACTCTGTGTTCAGGTGACTGCATGGTGACTCTGTGTTCTGTGTTCAGTGACTGCATGGTGACTCTGTGTTCAGGTGACTGGTGACTCTGTGTTCATGGTGACTCTGTGTTCAGGTGACTGCATGGTGACTCTGTGTTCAGTGTTCAGTGACTGCATGGTGACTCTGTGTTCAGGTGACTGCATGGTGACTCTGTGACTCTGTGTTCAGGTGACTGCATGGTGACTCTGTGACTCTGTGTTCAGGTGACTGCATGGTGACTCTGTGTTCAGGTGACTGGTGATGGTGACTCTGTGTTCACTCTGTGACTCTGTGTTCAGGTGACTGCATGGTGACTCTGTGTTCAGGTGACTGCATGGTGACTCTGTGACTCTGTGTTCAGGTGACTGCATGGTGACTCTGTGTTCAGGTGACTGCATGGTG
>NW_025746670.1:17500-25000 GCF_021184085.1 Oncorhynchus gorbuscha
GAATGACTAGTTTAAAACATTAAACAATGTGTAACAGTAGAAGAAGAAGAACGACTAGTTTAAAACATTAAACAATGTGTAAAACAGTAGAAGAAGAAAGACTTGTTTAAAACATTAAACAATGTGTAAAACAGTAGAAGAAGAACGACTAGTTTAAAACATTAAACGATGCACAAAATATACTGGTTATAATCGTTACACTATCTATTGAATAGTTATAAACGAATTGTTGCTATCATTATTATGATATGAGGGCTCTCGAGTGGCGCAGCGATCTAAAGACACTGCATCTCAGTGCAAGTGGCGACACTACATCCACTGGTTCGAATCCAGACTGAATCGCATCGTGCCGTCATTGGGAGGTCCCATAGGCCGGCGCACCATTGGCCCAGCGTCGTCCGGGTTTGTCCGGGGTAGGCCGTCGTTGTAAATAAGAATTCGTTCTTAAACTGACTTGCCTAGTTAAATAAAGGTTAAATAAATAAATTGGTCTGTTATGACCCTTGTATCGTCCTATAGGAAAGCCGTGGAAGGTGTAACGTTACAGCGTCTAGTAGATATATGGGGAGGAATGGATTCATTATAATGACGAGATGAATGGATATTAATAATATATAATAATAATATAATATATGCCATTTAGCAGACGCTTTTATCCAAAGCGACTTACAGTCATGTGTGCATACATTCTACGTATGGGTGGTCCCGGGGATCGAACCCACTACCCTGGCGTTACAAGCGCCATGCTCTACCAACTGAGCTACAGAAGGACCACAGATATATATATTAATATAGCTAGATAACAACAACGCTGTGGGGGGAAATGAATGAATGAATGTCGAGGAGGTGAAGACGGAGAAAATAACGGTGTTTCATTTTGTTTGACGCTTTAGGCGATCTGCGCAGTGAATATTTCAGGGGTGAAATGTTTCTCTCGTATAACTCAGGTGGGACTTGTATGTAGTGAATCCTGTTCGGGTTTGCTGAACTAGAATATGAACGACGGTTGCTTTTCATTAGCTACACACTCTCTCTCTTTGCCAATCAATTCCATTAGCCTAATGAGAAGAGCTGCATGTTTCATATAGCGCCCGGTCTTCCTTCCTTCCTACCTTCCCTCCTTCCTTCCTTCCTTCCTCCCTTGGCTTCGAGCGAACATTATAACATTTGGAGCTAGAAACGGTGTGTTTGATTGTTGATCAGGAGGAACAAGACGAAGTGATGTTTCCCCCCAATAACACTGACTGACTGACTAACTGACTGACTGACTGACTGACTGACTGGCTGACTGGCTGACTGACTGGCTGACTGGCTGACTGACTGGCTGACTGGCTGGCTGACTGACTGACTGACTGGCTGACTGGCTGACTGGCTGACTGACTGACTGACTGACTGACTGACTGACTGACTGACTGACTGACTGACTGACTGACTGACTGACTGACTGACTGACTGACTGACTGACTGACTGACTGACTGGCTGACTGACTGACTGACTGACTGACTGACTGACTGACTGCTGACTGGCTGACTGACTGGCTGACTAACTGGCTGACTGGCTGGCTGACTGACTGACTGACTAACTGGCTGACTGACTGACTGACTGACTAACTGGCTGACTGACTGACTGACTGACTGACTGACTGACTGACTGACTGACTGACTGACTGGCCGAGACACAAACAGACAGACTTTCTATTGTGACATATTATTGTTCTAATTCTAGAATAGTATATCTATATGCATCAGTATTCTAGTTGATTTGTTCTAATTCTAGAATAGTATATCTATATGCATCAGTGTTCTAGTTGATTTGTTCTAATTCTAGAATAGTATATCTATATGCATCAGTATTCTAGTTGATTTGTTCTAATTCTAGAATAGTATATCTATATGCATCAGTGTTCTAGTTGATGTGTTCTAATTCTAGAATAGTATATCTATATACATCAGTGTTCTAGTTGATTTGTTCTAATTCTAGAATAGTATATCTATATGCATCAGTGTTCTAGTTGATGTGTTCTAATTCTAGAATAGTATATCTATATGCATCAGTGTTCTAGTTGATGTGTTCTAATTCTAGAATAGTATATCTATATGCATCAGCGTTCTAGTTGATGTGTTCTAATTCTAGAATAGTATATCTATATACATCAGTGTTCTAGTTTATTTGTTCTAATTCTAGAATAGTATATCTATATACATCAGTGTTCTAGTTGATGTGTTCTAATTCTAGAATAGTATATCTATATACATCAGTGTTCTAGTTTATTTGTTCTAATTCTAGAATAGTATATCTATATGCATCAGTGTTCTAGTTTATTTGTTCTAATTCTAGAATAGTATATCTATATACATCAGTGTTCTAGTTGATGTTTTCTCTCCATTGGTTTATACTGAGTTTTGTTAATGAAATGACTTCCCAAATACCATTATTGTCTTCTTTTCGATTGCATATATTTTCTTTCAATTAAAAGGTCTGAGGAGAACGGATAGGCCCATATAACCACTCCCGGGTTTTTAATTCAATAGTGTTTTTATAGGCTATTTTCATTATAGGCCTAGCTACAACTAAGTCTCATTTTTTAGTAATACTCAATTAATTTACCGGTTTATATTGACAGGAATAAATTTACTTCAAAAGGTTCTAAAGGCAGTAGTTCTTAACCTTGGTAATTGAAATTGAAACGTAAAATCACCCACTGTCTCGAACCCCGCCGCAATGCGAGGCCGCCTATTGGTCTATGGGACAATTCGAACAGCGAGTCGTTCACCCGCAGGATTCGGACCGACCAATCAGCGGTTGGCCCCCCGCCTGATCCTATCAGGGAGCCGGGCGTGACGTCAGAGCGGTGCACAGGCCCGTGATTGGCTTGTTGAAGGGTTTGATTGACAGGGTGTGGTAAGGACCAGGGGGCTGGCGCGCGGGCGCTGTCCACACCAGAGCAGGTCCTGAAACTCGGCGTGCGCAAATCGTGGGCTCCTCACGCTGCAGCGAGCCTCTCAACCTTCTAACCGAATAGAGCTCACGGTGGGAACGTTTACGCGAGGAACAATACTGTTTTTTTCTCTCCCCCTGTTCCACACACAGCGACATTCCTGTACAGACACACACACACACACATCCCTGGGATTTTACGTGTGTATGTGGGACAGTGTGTGTTTGAAGAGAGACAAAACGAGCCAACTGAATCACACCCTTCACAGCAGCTTCACATAATGAGCCATTTAACTTCACTTGCTTCGTGCCCATCTCTCATTTTCGTTTTTAAAAAACTTTTCAATTCGATCTCTCTCTAAAATGTGCCTCCCAGTTTCTCCCCCCCCCCCGCGCGCTTTCACCGAAGCCACGACATCAGTGAAGGAGTTTAATAAGCGTTTCTGGAACCGGAGGATTTGAGGAGACGAGTAACGTTGTTTTCCCAACGGTCACTTGCTGGAGCAAATGTTGTAGCCGATGAATCAACTGGACACTCAACATACCGGGGATTTCTAACAAATTGTTCTCCTACCGGAGGCAAGAAGGATTCTAACGGGGGGCTCGAGTCAGACCGGTGAGAGAGAGCAGCGTTTACCGTGTGTTCACCGTGTGAATGACAGCAGCTTCTCTCCGGTTCAGTCACAGTTCAGGGGTCAGGACCAACGGACCGAGAAGGCGACCGAGATTCCGTTACGAGGGGAGTGCAATAGACTAACACGTTTCGGTCTCGGTCTATTTTTTTCTATAACAACTTTCACGTTATTCAATTATTTTGCGGACTTACTCGTCTTTCAATCAGACATGTCCTGTTGAAGGGATTGGGACCGTGATTGATGTGTTTTCTCTGCCGGCCTTGGAGGCACCTAAGCCGGATAGTTAGAATGAGTAACCCCGCTGAACTCCGAATGAAGGAACCGGAGTCATTTGAGTTTTGATTATATTCTTACACAATTATTTATCAGTTACAAACTCTATACTTTTTTTAAACAACATTTATTTTTGTTGTATTATTCGTTAACTTAAAAAAATAATAATATTATATTTAAAAAATATAACATTTTTTATTTTTTATTTTGGAGGGACCAGTCTCTTCGTGGCTTAACGGTTTCTTGGTGTTTTGGGTTTTTGAAACGCACCCATCATCTCTGGGGTTGTGAGCGCGAGGGAGAAGGGCGCACCCGGTGGGCCTCGTGAAGACGTTCATACCGTAGGGACCTCCATCCCCCAGCCGTGAGAGCAACGATGGAGATTCACTGTAAACACGACCCGTTCGCTGCGATGCACAGTAAGTACCGTTTACCAAGCGCTGCCTGCCCCCTTCTCTCCGTCAACCGATATTTAAACACACGAGTGCCCATAGGTTATAGAGATGCCTGCTCTTTCCTCTGTAGCCTATTAATCTAGACGAGATGCCACATGCAGAGGCTTCAACTTGTGTTGTCCAAAATAGAAGGAACACTTAAGCATCTTTATATTTTCAACCAACTTTGATCAATAATTTGGCTGGAGATTTGTTTTGTGTGTGTGTGTATAGTGATGTGTGTATAGTGATGTGTGTATTAGTGCATCATGGTGTGTGTGTGTGTGTGTGTAGTGACGTGTGTATTAGTGCACGGTGTGTGTTTTCTGCTTCCTGTTTTGAGTCTTTTATCAATAACCCTGGATGATGGAGGGGAGGAGGGTGAGGGGAGGAGCGGGGTGGGTGGAGGTAGGTTGGGAGGAGGAGGGTGGAAGGGGAGGGGGAAGGAGGTACTGAAAGAGCCCCCAGTCACATCCGGGGCCAGTGGTAACAAAGCATGACTTAAAAAAACACTGAACTTGACCCGCCGTCCGCTAACAACACCGGCTCATAACCGGCCACAGGGACACGCTATACTGTCGAAGGCAAAGTTGTAGGGGCAGCAGTAGAGGGTTACGAAGCGGCTATTTAACACCGGCTGTGGGTAGTGCAGGGGAAGAGACGCACGGCGGAGGAACGTGGTCTCTGTTCCGTGACATGGCGGGCAGTAGCAGTAGAGGTCATGGGGTCTCTCTCCTCTCTCTTTCACTTGTCACCTCCCCCCACCCCCTTCTTTTACTCTCTCTTTTCTCTCGGGTAAAAGGTTATAACCCCCTCTTCCCCTCACCCCCCTCTCCCGTTTCACAGATCTAAGAAGGGGTTAAATATGACCGAGGCCTTTTCTGTTTTTTTTTTCTGAGTTCACAGAATTAGCTGTAGCTACTTGACCTATAGGACAGGAAATCCTTGAATCCACCTAAAACTCCACAACAACAAAAAACCCAACAACGTTACATTACTAAAGTCAGCGCAGTAATATCACCGCAGAGACCAAACAACGGCGCTATCAATGATAGTAACGTAGGCTAATGCATATTGTGGTCTAATAGTGAGATATATATATATATATATATATATATATATATATATATATATATATATATATATATATATATATATATATACATGATTATATATATACATGATTTATATAATAAGGTTATTTTATATGTTATATGTCCTGTATATAAAGCTTGTGTTAAACAGGATAACCACAATGTTTTGTTTGACATTTTCAGTGTATTTAACTCGACCACCCAAAGCGCAGATTGTAACGGTCCTGTCTCCTATATCACCTTGTTGCTTTAGTCTAATAATCACACCGAATAATACCCCCCCGGTTAAACCATGTAATACCCCCAAGGTCTACCGTGTCACAGGCCCGGTACAGACTTGTCCCCTCTCACTCGCCGTTATGTGAAACGACAGACATTCTCACGGTGAGTTTAACGGCGGATTAGGCACTGAGCACGTTTCTAAAGCTAGAACGAATCACGTTTCCTCTCCTCTCAGCGTGTCCGGGCCAGTGGCCGTTTCTAGCAGTGTAGTGATAGACTAGTAGTGGATGCCTCGGCGCTTCTATAGACGACAGGGCTGAGAGATGCTCTGCCATCACACACACGTCAGAGCTGGCAAAGAATTTACTGTGACGGGTGAAACTTTTTCTGCTGGTTTGTGTGTGTGTGTGTGTGTGTGTGTGTGTGTGTGTGTGTGTGTGTGTGTGTGTGTGTGTGTGTGTGTGTGTGTGTGTGTGTGTGTGTGTGTGTGTGTGTGTGTGTGTGTGTGTGTGTGTGTGTGTGTGTGTGTGTGTGTTTACTTCAATTGAGAACAGAAAATCAAAATACCGTCTAGAAAACATTTATGAAGTTCAGGAGATATTATATTATATAGACATAAATAATTTGAGGATATACGACATTGCTGCTATGTCACTAATATAACAACACATTATAAGGCTTTAGGCCGAAAATATGAAGAGTCACAATGAGACCTTGTAGCTGCTGTGCGTCCATCCAGAACCCATTCAGTCCTATCTCTCTCAGACAGCTCTTCTTTTCACTGCAAAACACACCGCATTTCTCTCACCGGACTCCTAATTAAATGTTTCCTTATTTTTGGGGCTATTTTAAAAACTGTAAAAAAGTTTTCATATCGAAGATGCGTAAATCACCGATGTCCCAAAAGAAAGACAAGTGTTAACGTGTTGATACGATACGCTGTCGCGGCTTGCGCTCGTTCACCGTCATTAAATCTCGCTTTTTGACTTGGGGCTATTTTCTTTGTTTTGGTCATTTGTTTTGGTCTTTAAAGTTGAATTCTTCTGAGAATTGTAGTCCCCTTTGATGATGTTATTTTCGTCGAGATGCTTAATGCAGGAGAGTGTTTAGGTTGGAAAAGCGTTCATAGATTTAAACATCTGATAACTTGCCACTTCGTTTTATACCATTCCTGTATTTGAACCTCTCTCGTTTACAGACGATTGAAAAAGACAAAATTATTATCATTTTATTTATTACGCTGCAATTATTATTTTTATTATTTATACATTGGATATTATTAGTAACCTTATAGTAGTAATATTGTTATAATTCATATTTTGTTCACCGGTTGTTTGGTTCGGTAGCTTTAATGAAAGTGGTTTACATTAAGGTAATTTTAAAAACCACATCTCGTGTTAACCGAAAGTAAAATAGTTTCTTAAAAACATATGAATTCAATGATTCGGGAACGTTCGACCAAACAAATTGAAAAACAACCCTAACTTTATTAAAAACCATCTATCTCATCACGTTGTATAGAACCATAGAACCGAATTAGCTGCTGTAGTTAATGTAGTAGTAGTAGCAGTATCAGTAGTAGTAGTACTAGCAGTATCAGTAGTAGGATTAGTTGTAGTAGTAGTTGTAGCAGTAGTAGTAGTAGTAGTAGTGGTAGTAGTAGTATCAGTAGTAGTAGTATCAGTAGTAGTAGTAGTAGTAGCAGTATCAGTAGTAGTAGTACTAGCAGTATCAGTAGTAGGATTAGTTGTAGTAGTAGTTGTAGCAGTAGTAGTAGTAGTAGTAGTGGTAGTAGTAGTATCAGTAGTAGTAGTATCAGTAGTAGTAGTAGTAGTAGTAGTAGTAGTAGCAGTATCAGTAGTAGTAGTAGTGGTAGTAGTAGTAGTAGTAGCAGTATCAGTATC
>NW_025746670.1:30000-47500 GCF_021184085.1 Oncorhynchus gorbuscha
ATGTACTGAGCAAATATCAAATTGGCTTTTTACTAAATTACCGTACGACAGACCATGTATTCACCCAAATTGACAAACAAACAAAATTGAAAAAAACATCCAACATTATAACATCCATGAACACAAACAACAAGTGTTAAAATTGGCAAAAACACACAGATTTCTTCCCACAGGGCCGTGGGGTTAGACAGGGATGCAGCTTAAGCCCCACCCTCTTCAACATATATATCAACCAATTGGCGCGGGAGAGAGAGAGAGAGAGAGAGAGAGAGAGACAGGGATGGATGGAGGGATGGATGGAGAGGGAGGGTGTGTGTGAGATGGAGGGATGGAGAGGGAGGGTGTGTGTGAGATAGATAGATAGATAGATAGATAGATAGATAGATAGATAGATAGAACAAATTTCTTCACACAGGGTAGTGGGGTGAGACAGGGATGCAGCTTAAGCCCCACCCTCTTCAACATATATATCAACCAATTGGCACGGGGCACTAGAAAAGTCTGCAGCACCCGGCCTCACCCTACTAGAATCCGAAGTCAAATGTCTGCTGTTTGCTGATGATCTGGTGCTTCTGTCGCCCTGACAGTAAATCTCAGTAAGACAAAAATAATGGTGCTCCATAAAAAGGTCCAGTTGCCAGGACCACAAATGTAAATTCCATCTAGACACTGTTGCCAAGGAGCAGGTTTTCTCAAACGCGTACCCTCAGGGATACACGCAATGCCGTTGGGGGTAAGCCAAATAAAAATGTGATTAAATATATAATATATACATAGTGTACCTATGATGAAAATTACAGGCCTCTCTCATCTTTTTAAGTGGGAGAACTTGCACAAATGGTGGCTGACTAAATATTTTTTTGCCCCACTGTATATATAAATAGAGTTGAAGTCGGAAGTGTACATACACCAAACTCTGTTTTTCACAACTCCTGACATTTAATCCAAGTAAAAATTCCCCGTCTTAGGTCAGTTAGGATCCCCACTTTATTTTAAGAATGTGAAAAGTGAGAATAATGGTAGAGAGAATGATTTATTTCAGCTTTTATTTCTTTCATCACATTCCCAGTGGGTCAGAAGCTTCCACAAGCTTCCCACAATAAGTTGGGTGAATTTTGGCCCATTGCTCCTGACAGAGCTGGTGTAACTGAGTCAGGTTTGTAGGCTTCCTTGCTTGCACACGTTTTTTTCAGTTCTGCCCACAAATGTTCTATAGGATTGAGGTCGGCCTTTGTGATGGCCACTCCAATACCTTGACTTTGTTGTCCTTAAGCCATTTTACCACAACTTTGGAAGTATTCTTGGGGTCATTGTCCATTTGGAAGACCCATTTGCGACCAAGCTTTAACTTCCTGACTGATGTCTTGAGATGTTGCTTCAATATATCCACATAATTTTCCTTCCTCATGATGCCATCTATTTTATGAAGTGCACCAGTCCCTCCTCCAACAAAGCACCCCCACAACATGATGCTGCCACCCCCGTGCTTCACGGTTGGGATGGTGTTCTTCTGCTTGCAAGCCTCCCCCTTTTCCCTCCAAACATAACAATGGTCATTATGGCCAAACAGTTATATTTTTGTTTCATCAGACCAGAGGACATTTCTCCAAAAAGTATGATCTTTGTCCCCATGTGCAGCTGAAAACTGTAGTCTGGCTTTATGGTGGTTTTGGAGCTACTGAATGGCTAGGACAGGCAAGCCCCATACTATTGTAGAGGACAGGCCAGGACAGGCAAGCCCCATACTATTGTAGAGGACTGGCTGGGACAGACAAGCCCCATACTATTGTAGAGGACTGGCTGGGACAGGCAAGCCCCATACTATTGTAGAGGACTGGCTGAGACAGACAAGCCCCATACTATTGTAGAGGACTGGCTGGGACAGACAAGCCCCATACTATTGTAGAGGACTGGCTGGGACAGGCAAGCCCCATACTATTGTAGAGGACTGGCTGAGACAGACAAGCCCCATACTATTGTAGAGGACAGGCCAGGACAGGCAAGCCCCATACTATTGTAGAGGACTGGCTGGGACAGACAAGCCCCATACTATTGTAGAGGACTGGCTGAGACAGACAAGCCCCATACTATTGTAGAGGACTGGCTGGGACAGACAAGCCCCATACTATTGGGGAGGGAGGACTTCATTCTTCCTGTTGCCGCACATATGGCTGGGTCAATGCTGGGGGAAAAGACCCCAAAAAACTACACAGACAATGTCTTCATCAAACAACCCTGTTTCATCAGTGACGTGGCAGGAGATGTTTTGAAACAATTACTGCTTCACATACAAGCCCATGAATTATATGTGTTACATCTGGATGAGTCAACAGACATGGAGGGCCTGGCACAGCTCCTGGTATATGTCCTACACTGCAGCATCCACCTAGAGGCTCTTGGGTCACTGCAGCATCCACCTAGAGGCTCTTGGGTCACTGCAGCATCCACCACTGCAGCATCCACCTAGAGGCTCTCATGGGAGGCTCTTGGGTACACTGCAGCATCCACCTAGAGGCTCTTGGGTCACTGCAGCATCCACCTAGAGGCTCTTGGGTCACTGCAGCATCCACCTAGAGGCTCTTGGGTAGCAGCATCTTGGGTAGACTGCAGCATCTGAGGCAGGGTCATCCACCTAGAGGCTCTTGGGTAGACTGCAGCATCCACCTAGAGGCTCTTGGGTCACTGCAGCATCCACCTAGAGGCTCTTGGGTAGACTGAGCTCCACCTAGCAGCATCCACCACCTAGAGGCTCTTGGGGGTACTGCAGCATCCACCTAGAGGCTCTTGAGCAGCATCCACCTAGAGGCTCTTGGGTACACTGCAGCATCCACCTAGAGGCTCTTGGGTACACTGCAGCATCCACCTAGAGGCTCTTGGGTAACTGCAGCATCCACCTAGAGGCTCTTGGGTACACTGCAGCATCCACCTGGGCTACACTGCAGCATCCACCTAGAGGCTCTTGGGTACACTGCAGCATCCACCTAGAGGCTCTTGGGTACACTGCAGCATCCACCTGGCTCTTGGGTGGTCAGCATCCACCTAGAGGCTCTTGGGTACACTGCAGCATCCACCTAGAGGCTCTTGGGTACACTGCAGCATCCACCTAGAGGCTCTTGGGTACACTGCAGCATCCACCTAGAGGCTCTTGGGTACACTGCAGCATCCACCTAGAGGCTCTTGGGTAGACTGCAGCATCCACCTAGAGGCTCTTGGGTACACTGCAGCATCCACCTAGAGGCTCTTGGGTACACTGCAGCATCCACCTAGAGGCTCTTGGGTGCAGCATCCACCTAGAGGCTCTTGGGTAGCACTCCACCTAGAGGCTGAGAGGCTCTTGGGTACACTGCAGCATCCACCTAGAGGCTCTTGGGTAAACTGCAGCATCCACCTAGAGGCTCTTGGGTACACTGCAGCATCCACCTAGAGGCTCTTGGGTACACTGCAGGTACTTTCCATCATTGTATGACTTTTTGTGTGTAAATGAACTGAAGCTGAGTGAGTTGGGTGAACAATTACGCTCCATGCATCCACCTAGAGGCTCTTGGGTACACTGCAGCATCCACCTAGAGGCTCTTGGGTCCACCTAGAGGCTCTTGCAGAGGCATCCACCTAGAGGCTCTTGGGTACACTGCAGCATCCACCTAGAGGCTCTTGGGTCCACACTGCAGCATCCACCTAGAGGCTCTTGGGTACACTGCAGCATCCACCTAGAGGCTCTTGGGTAAACTGCAGCATCCACCTAGAGGCTCTTGGGTACACTGCAGCATCCACCTAGAGGCTCTTGGGTACACTGCAGCATCCACCTAGAGGCTCTTGGGTAGACTGCAGCATCCACCTAGAGGCTCTTGGGTACACTGCAGCATCCACCTAGAGGCTCTTGGGTCACTGCAGCATCCACCTAGAGGCTCTTGCTGCCAAGGGAACGCCTGACCCATTGAAAGATGTTTTCGACTCTACAGTGAAAATGGTTAACTTTGTTAAAGCAAGGCCCCTGAACGAATGTATTTTCTGCACCAATGATATGGGCAGCGACCATGCAACGCTTTTACAACATACAGAAGTGCGCTGGTTATCAAGGGGCAAAGTATCGACACGTTTAAAAAAATTGAGAGACGAGATCAAAGTTTTCTTTACTGACCATAATTGTCACTTGTCTTGATGATGATGAGTTTTTCACACGACTGGCCACATCTGGGTGATGTTTTTTTTATCAACTGAATGATCTGAATCTAGGATTACAGTGACTCTCTGCGACTATACTCAACGTGTGGGACAAAATTGAGGCTAAGATGAAGAAGTTGGAGCTCTTCTCTGTCTGCGTTAACAAGGACAACACACAGGTCTTTCCATCATTGTATGACTTTTTGTGTGTAAATTAACTGAAGCTTAACGGACAATGTCAAATGTGAAATAGCGAAGCACCTGAGTGAGTTGGGTGAACAAATACGCAGGTACTTTCCAGAAACGGACGACACAAACAACTGGATTCGTTATCTCTTTCATGCCCCGCCTCCAGTCCACTTACCGATATCTGAACAAGAGAGTCTCATCGAAATTGCAACAAGCGGTTCTGGGAAAATTGAATCAGAAGCCGCTGCCAGATGTCTGGTTAGGGCTGCTGCTCAGAGTATCCTGCCTTGGCAAATCCTGCTGTTAAGACACTGATGCCCTTTGCAACCACGTACCTATGTGAGAGTGGATTCTCGGCCATCACTAGCAAGAAAACTAAATACAGGCACAGACTGTGTGTTGACAATGATT
Source organism: Oncorhynchus gorbuscha (assembly GCF_021184085.1). NCBI lineage: Eukaryota > Metazoa > Chordata > Actinopteri > Salmoniformes > Salmonidae > Oncorhynchus > Oncorhynchus gorbuscha. The sequence continues at coordinate 34,762 of NW_025746670.1, forward strand.
TAAAACTGAGACTCTCTCACAATACAACCCAACATTCACATTTACATTTAAGTCATTTAGCAGATGCTCTTATCCAGAGCGACTTACAAATTGGAAAACATGGTACAGATGGGATTTGAACCAATGGTCTTCGGTTTACGAGACCGACGCCTTACCAACATTGCAGAGTTATGTGCATCCTTTCAAACACACCCTTCTCATTAACCTGTGGTGAGTTATTCACACCCTTCTCATTAACCTGTGGTGAGTTATTCACACCCTTCTCATTAACCTGTGGTGAGTTATTCACACCCTTCTCATTAACCTGTGGTGAGTTATTCACACCCTTCTCATTAACCTGTGGTGAGTTATTCACACCCTTCTCATTAACCTGTGGTGAGTTATTCACACCCTTCTCATTAACCTGTGGTGAGTTATTCACACCCTTCTCATTAACCTGTGGTGAGTTATTCACACCCTTCTCATTAACCTGTGGTGAGTTATTCACACCCTTCTCATTAACCTGTGGTGAGTTATTCACACCCTTCTCATTAACCTGTGGTGAGTTATTCACACCCTTCTCATTAACCTGTGGTGAGTTATTCACACCCTTCTCATTAACCTGTTGAGTTATTCACACCCTTCTCATTAACCTGTGGTGAGTTATTCACACCCTTCTCATTAACCTGTGGTGAGTTATCACACCCTTCTCATTAACCTGTGGTGAGTTATTCACACCCTTCTCATTAACCTGTGGTGAGTTATTCACACCCTTCTCATTAACCTGTGGTGAGTTATTCACACCCTTCTCATTAACCTGTGGTGAGTTATTCACACCCTTCTCATTAACCTGTGGTGAGTTATTCACACCCTTCTCATTAACCTGTGGTGAGTTATTCACACCCTTCTCATTAACCTGTGGTGAGTTATTCACACCCTTCTCATTAACCTGTGGTGAGTTATTCACACCCTTCTCATTAACCTGTGGTGAGTTATTCACACCCTTCTCATTAACCTGTGGTGAGTTATTCACACCCTTCTCATTAACCTGTGGTGAGTTATTCACACCCTTCTCATTAACCTGTGGTGTTATTCACACCCTTCTCATTAACCTGTGGTGAGTTCCTCACACCCTTCTCATTAACCTGTGGTGAGTTATTCAGGCCCTTCTCATTAACCTGTGGTGAGTTATTCAACCCTTCTCATTAACAATATTTGAGAACCTGTTGGTTATTCTAGAGGGGAGTTATTCAGCTGACCCTGGGTGCTAGAACCTGGGGGTACCCTTCTCATTAACCTGTGGTGAGCTGACCCTGGTGCTTAGACCTGGGGAGTTACAGCTGACCCTGGTGCTAGAGGGGGTAACCTGACCCTGGTGAGCTGACCCTGGTGCTAGAGGGGAGTACAGCTGACCCTGGTGCTAGAGGGGGTACAGCTGACCCTGGTGCTAGAGGGGGTACAGCTGACCCTGGTGCTAGAGGGGTATTCACAGCTGAACCTGGTGCTGACCCTGACCTTGCTCAGAGGGGGTACAGCTGACCCTGGTGCTAGAGGGGTGAGTTACAGCTGACCCTGGTGCTTCTCAGAGGGGAGTTACAGCTTAACCTGGTGCTAGAGAGAGAACCCTGGTGCTAGAGACCTGGGTACAGAGACCCTTCTCAGACCTGAGGAGTTAACAGAGAGGAGTTACAGAGAGGAGAGTTAGAGAGAGATGTGGTGAGATTCAGAGGGGTAGAGAGAACCTGAGAGAGAGAGTGTGAGAGAGATGTAGAGAGTTCAGAGACACCCTTCTCATAGAGAGAGAGATAGAGGTGGTAGAGAGAGAGAGAAAGAGAGGTAGAGAGAGTGGTGAGTTATTCACACCCTTCTCAGAGAGAGTGAGTTAGAGAGAACCTGAGAAATAGAGAGGATAGAGAGACCCTGGTAGAGAGAGAGAGTAGAGAGAGAGGTAGAGAGAGAGATAGAGGGGTAGAGTAGAGAGAGAGAGAGAGAGAGAGTAGAGAGAGAGGTAGAGAGAGGTGCTAGAGAGAGAGAGAGAGAGAGAGAGAGAGAGAGAGGTAGAGAGAGAGGTACAGAGAGAGAGAGAGAGAGAGGGGGTAGAGAGAGATGGTGAGAGAGAGAGGTAGAGAGAGAGATAGAGGGGGTAGAGAGAGGCTAGAGAGAGAGAGAGAAAGAGAGGTAGAGAGAGAGGTAGAGAGAGAGATAGAGAGGTAGAGAGAGAGGTAGAGAGAGAGGTAGAGAGAGAGAAACAGAGAGAGAGAGGTAGAGAGAGAGAAAGAGAGAGAGACAGACAGAGAGGTAGAGAGAGAGAAACAGAGAGAGAGAGACAGAGAGGTAGAGAGAGAGAACAGAGAGAGAGAAACAGAGAGAGACAGAGGGGTAGGTAGAGAGAGAGGTAGAGAGAGAGAGAGACAGAGAGGTAGAGAGAGAGAAACAGAGAGAGAGACAGACAGAGAGGTAGAGAGAGAGAAACAGAGAGAGAGACAGAGAGAGACAGAGAGAGAGAAACAGAGAGAGAAACAGAGAGAGAGAGAGAGAGGTAGAGAGAGAGAAACAGAGAGAGAGACAGACAGAGAGGTAGAGAGAGAGAAACAGAGAGAGAGACAGACAGAGAGGTAGAGAGAGAGAAACAGAGAGAGAGACAGAGAGAGAGAGAGAAAGATATATGCTATATAGACAAATCTTAGTGATACTGTAGTTACTGTATAAATAAATGGAGAGGAGATAGAGGGAGAGGGGAGGAGGAGGGGGGGGAGGAGAGGGGAGGAGAAGGGAGAGAGGAGAGGGGAGGACGAGGGAGAGAGGAGATGGAGGGAGAGAGGAGAGAGGAGGAGGAGGGCGAGGGGAGAGAGGAGATGGAGGGAGAGAGGGGGAGGAGGGAGGAGAGGAGCTGGATGGAGAGAGGAGAGGAGATGGAGGGAGAGAAGGGTGAAGGGGGAGGAGAGAAGCTATCGTAGGAGTACACTGAGTGTCGGAGACATTAAGAACACCTTCCTAGCACCTCAGAACAGCCTCAATTCGTCTACAACAGTGATCACCAACCTTTTCCGAGTCAAGGTCACTTCTCTGAGTCAAAATGCAAGCAGAGATCTACCGCTCTGATATTTTATTACCTTGACTTATAGAATGTAACCCTCTGCCACATGAACCAATTATAAACCAGTTCTGTAGCAATGAGCCAATTATAAACCAGTTCTGTAGCAATGAGCCAATTATAAACCAGTTCTGTAGCAATGAGCCAATTATAAACCAGTTCTGTAGCAATGAGATCATTATAAACCAGTTCAGTAGCAATGAGCCAATTATAAACCAGTTCAGTAGCAATGAGCCAATTATAAACCAGTTCTGTAGCAATGAGCCAATTATAAACCAGTTCTGTAGCAATGAGCCAATTATAAACCAGTTCTGTAGCAATGAGCCAATTATAAACCAGTTCTGTAGCAATGAGCCAATTATAAACCAGTTCTGTAGCAATGAGCCAATTATAAACCAGTTCTGTAGCAATGAGCCCATTATAAACCAGTTCTGTAGCAATGAGCCAATTATAAACCAGTTCTGTAGCAATGAGCCAATTATAAACCAGTTCTGTAGCAATGAGCCAATTATAAACCAGTTCTGTAGCAATGAGCCAATTATAAACCAGTTCTGTAGCAATGAGCCAATTATAAACCAGTTCTGTAGCAATGAGCCAATTATAAACCAGTTCTGTAGCAATGAGCCAATTATAAACCAGTTCTGTAGCAATGAGCCAATTATAAACCAGTTCTGTAGCAATGAGCCAATTATAAACCAGTTCTGTAGCAATGAGCCAATTATAAACCAGTTCTGTAGCAATGAGCCAATTATAAACCAGTTCTGTAGCAATGAGCCAATTATAAACCAGTTCTGTAGCAATGAGCCAATTATAAACCAGTTCTGTAGCAATGAGCCAATTATAAACCAGTTCTGTAGCAATGAGCCAATTATAAACCAGTTCAGTACCAGTTCTGTAGCAATGAACCAATTATAAAATGTATTTATAAAGCCAGTTCATCTCAAAGTGCTGTACAGAAAAGCCTAAAACCCCCAATAGCAAGCAGTGCAGGTGTGAATGGGGTTCTGTTGTCATGGTGATTGTTGAAACCTAGAGTGGAACCAGGCTATGAATATGGTTCTGTTGTCATGGTGATTGTTGATGTGTGTGCAGTATGAATGGGGTTCTGTTGTCATGGGGATTGTTGATGTGTGTGCAGTATGAATGGGGTTCTGTTGTCATGGTGATTGTTGATGTGAGTGCAGTATGAATAGGGTTCTGTTGTCATGGTGATTGTTGATGTGAGTGTGACGTATGAATGGGGTTCTGTTGTCATGGTGATTGTTGATGTGTGTGCAGTATGAATAGGGTTCTGTTGTCATGGTGATTGTTGATGTGTGTGCAGTATGAATAGGGTTCTGTTGTCATGGTGATTGTTGATGTGTGTGCAGTATGAATAGGGTTCTGTTGTCATGGTGATTGTTGATGTGTGTGCAGTATGAATGGGGTTCTGTTGTCATGGTGATTGTTGATGTGAGTGCAGTATGAATGGGGTTCTGTTGTCATGGGGATTGTTGATGTGAGTGCAGTATGAATGGGGTTCTGTTGTCATGGGGATTGTTGATGTGTGTGCAGTATGAATGGGGTTCTGTTGTCATGGGGATTGTTGATGTGTGTGCAGTATGAATGGGGTTCTGTTGTCATGGTGATTGTTGATGTGAGTGCAGTATGAATGGGGTTCTGTTGTCATGGTGATTGTTGATGTGAGTGTGACGTATGAATGGGGTTCTGTTGTCATGGTGATTGTTGATGTGTGTGCAGTATGAATGGGGTTCTGTTGTCATGGTGATTGTTGATGTGTGTGCAGTATGAATAGGGTTCTGTTGTCATGGTGATTGTTGATGTGTGTGCAGTATGAATAGGGTTCTGTTGTCATGGTGATTGTTGATGTGTGTGCAGTATGAAGTATGAATGGGTTCTGTTGTCATGGTGATTGTTGATGTGTGTGCAGTATGAATGGGGTTCTGTTGTCATGGGGATTGTTGATGTGTGTGCAGTATGAATAGGGTTCTGTTGTCATGGGGATTGTTGATGTGTGTGCAGTATGAATGGGGTTCTGTTGTCATGGTGATTGTTGATGTGAGTGCAGTATGAATGGGGTTCTGTTGTCATGGGGATTGTTGATGTGAGTGCAGTATGAATGGGGTTCTGTTGTCATGGGGATTGTTGATGTGTGTGCAGTATGAATGGGGTTCTGTTGTCATGGGGATTGTTGATGTGTGTGCAGTATGAATGGGGTTCTGTTGTCATGGTGATTGTTGATGTGAGTGCAGTATGAATAGGGTTCTGTTGTCATGGTGATTGTTGATGTGAGTGCAGTATGAATGGGGTTCTGTTGTCATGGTGATTGTTGATGTGAGTGTGACGTATGAATGGGGTTCTGTTGTCATGGTGATTGTTGATGTGTGTGCAGTATGAATGGGGTTCTGTTGTCATGGTGATTGTTGATGTGTGTGCAGTATGAATAGGGTTCTGTTGTCATGGTGATTGTTGATGTGTGTGCAGTATGAATGGGGTTCTGTTGTCATGGTGATTGTTGATGTGAGTGCAGTATGAATAGGGTTCTGTTGTCATGGTGATTGTTGATGTGAGTGTGACGTATGAATGGGGTTCTGTTGTCATGGTGATTGTTGATGTGTGTGTGACGTATGAATGGGGTTCTGTTGTCATGGTGATTGTTGATGTGTGTGTGACGTATGAATGGGGTTCTGTTGTCATGGTGATTGTTGATGTGTGTGTGACGTATGAATGGGGTTCTGTTGTCATGGTGATTGTTGATGTGTGTGCAGTATGAATATGGTTCTGTTGTCATGGTGATTGATGATGTGTGTGCACTATGAATATGGTTCTGTTGTCATGGTGATTGTTGATGTGTGTGCACTATGAATAGTTAACTGTTGGCATGGTGATCTTTTATTTAACCTTGTTTTAACTAGTTAAGTCAGTTAAAGAACACATTCTTATTTACAATGACGGCCTACGGGGGAATGGTGGATTAACTGTCTTGTTCAGGGGGCAGAACAACAGATTTTTACCTTGTCAACTCTGGGATTCGATCCAGCAACCTTTCGGTTACCAGTCCAACACTCTAACCACTAGACTACCTGCCACAGAATAGTGTCCTGTTGTCTACGTGATTGTTGAATATAGACTGTAGATATCTATGTTGTCATGGTGATTGTTTTTTTTTATTTTTTATTTTTTTATTTCACCTTTATTTAACCAGGTAGGCTAGTTGAGAACAAGTTCTTATTTGCAACTGCGACCTGGCCAAGATAAAGCATAGCAGTGTGAACAGACAACACAGAGTTACACATGGAGTAAACAATTAACAAGTCAATAACACAGAGAAAAAAAGGGGGAGTCTATATACAATGTGTGCAAAAGGCATGAGGTGGTAGGCGAATAATTACAATATTGCAGATTAACACTGGGGTGATAAATGATCAGATGATCATGTACAGGTAGAGATATTAGTGTGCAAAAGAGCAGAAAAGTAAATAAATAAAAACTGTGGGGATGAGGTAGGTGAAAATGGGTGTGCTATTTACCAATAGATTATGTACAGCTGCAGCGATCGGTTAGCTGCTCAGATAGCTGATGTTTGAAGTTGGTGAGGGAGATAAAAGTCTCCAACTTCAGCGATTTTTGCAATTCGTTCCAGTCACAGGCAGCAGAGTACTGGAACGAAAGGCGGCCGAATGAGGTGTTGGCTTTAGGGATGATCAATGAGATACACCTGCTGGAGCGCGTGCTACGGATGGGTGTTGCCATCGTGACCAGTGAGCTGAGATAAGGCGGAGCTTTGCCTAGCATGGCCTTGTAGATGACCTGAAGCCAGTGGGTCTGGCGACGAATATGTAGCGAGGGCCAGCCGACTATAGCATACAAGTCGCAGTGGTGGGTAGTATAAGGTGCTTTAGTGACAAAACGGATGGCACTGTGATAAACTGCATCCAGTTTGCTGAGTAGAGTGTTGGAAGCAATTTTGTAGATGACGTCGCCGAAGTCGAGGATCGGTAGGATAGTCAGCTTTACTAGGGCAAGCTTGGCAGCGTGAGTGAAGGAGGCTTTGTTGCGGAATAGAAAGCCGATTCTTGATTTGATTTTCGATTGGAGATGTTTGATATGGGTCTGGAAGGAGAGTTTGCAGTCTAGCCAGACACCTAGGTACTTATAGGTGTCCACATATTCAAGGTCGGAGCCATCCAGTGTGGTGATGCTAGTCGGGCATGCCGGTGCAGGCAGCGATCGGTTGAAAAGCATGCATTTGGTTTTACTAGCGTTTAAGAGCAGTTGGAGGCCACGGAAGGAGTGTTGTATGGCATTGAAGCTCGATTGGAGGTTAGATAGCACAGTGTCCAATGACGGGCCGAAAGTGTATACAATGGTGTCGTCTGCGTAGAGGTGGATCAGGGAATCGCCCGCAGCAAGAGCAACATCATTGATATATACAGAGAAAAGAGTCGGCCCGAGAATTGAACCCTGTGGCACCCCCATAGAGACTGCCAGAGGACCGGACAACATGCCCTCCGATTTGACACACTGAACTCTGTCTGCAAAGTAATTGGTGAACCAGGCAAGGCAGTCATCCGAAAAACCGAGGCTACTGAGTCTGCCGATAAGAATATGGTGATTGACAGAGTCGAAAGCCTTGGCAAGGTCGATGAAGACGGCTGCACAGTACTGTCTTTTATCGATGGCGGTTATGATGTCGTTTAGTACCTTGAGTGTGGCTGAGGTGCACCCGTGACCGGCTCGGAAACCGGATTGCATAGCGGAGAAGGTACGGTGGGATTCGAGATGGTCAGTCACCTGTTTGTTGACTTGGCTTTCGAAGACCTTAGATAGGCAGGGCAGGATGGATATAGGTCTGTAACAGTTTGGGTCCAGGGTGTCACCCCCTTTGAAGAGGGGGATGACTACGGCAGCTTTCCAGTCCTTGGGGATCTCAGACGATATGAAAGAGAGGTTGAACAGGCTGGTAATAGGGGTTGCGACAATGGCGGCGGATAATTTCAGAAATAGAGGGTCCAGATTGTCAAGCCCAGCTGATTTATACGGGTCCAGGTTTTGCAGCTCTTTCAGAACATCTGCTATCTGGATTTGGGTAAAGGAGAACCTGGAGAGGCTTGGGCGAGGAGCTGCGGGGGGTCCGGGGCTGTTGGCCGAGGTAGGAGTAGCCAGGCGGAAGGCATGGCCAGCCGTTGAGAAATGCTTGTTGAAGTTTTCGATAATCATGGATTTGTCGGTGGTGACCGTGTTCCCTAGCCTCAGTGCAGTGGGCAGCTGGGAGGGGGTGCTCTTGTTCTCCATGGACTTCACAGTGTCCCAGAACTTTTTGGAGTTGGAGCTACAGGATGCAAACTTCTGCCTGAAGAAGCTGGCCTTAGCTTTCCTGACTGACTGCGTGTATTGGTTCCTGACTTCCCTGAACAGTTGCATATCGCGGGGACTGTTTGATGCTATTGCAGTCCGCCACAGGATGTTTTTGTGCTGGTCGAGGGCAGTCAGGTCTGGAGTGAACCAAGGGCTGTATCTGTTCTTAGTTCTGCATTTTTTGAACGGAGCATGCTTATCTAAAATGGTGAGGAAGTTACTCTTAAAGAATGACCAGGCATCCTCAACTGACGGGATGAGTTCAATGTCCTTCCAGGATACCCGGGCCCGGTCGATTAGAAAGGCCTGCTCACAGAAGTGTTTTAGGGAGCGTTTGACAGTGATGAGGGGTGGTCGTTTGACTGCGGCACCGTAGCGGATACAGGCAATGAGGCAGTGGTTGCTGAGATCCTGGTTGAAGACAGCGGAGGTGTATTTGGAGGGCTGGTTGGTCAGGATGACGTCTATGAGGGTGCCCTTGCTTACAGAGTTAGGGTTGTACCTGGTGGGTTCTTTGATGATTTGTGTGAGATTGAGGGCATCTAGCTTAGATTGTAGGACTGCCGGGGTGTTAAGCATATCCCAGTTTAGGTCACCTAACAGAACAAACTCTGAAGCTAGATGGGGGGCAATCAATTCACAAATGGTGTCCAGGGCACAGCTGGGAGCTGAGGGGGGTCGGTAGCAGGCGGCAACAGTGAGAGACTTATTTCTGGAGAGAGTAATTTTCAGAATTAGTAGTTTGAACTGTTTGGGTATGGACCTGGAAAGTATGACATTACTTTGCAGGCTATCTCTGCAGTAGACTTCAACTCCTCCCCCTTTAGCAGTTCTATCTTGACGGAAGATGTTATAGTTGGGTATGGAAATCTCTGAATTTTTGGTGGCCTTCCTGAGCCAGGATTCAGACACGGCAAGGACATCAGGGTTAGCAGAGTGTGCTAAAGCAGTGAGTAAAACAAACTTAGGGAGGAGGCTTCTGATGTTGACATGCATGAAACCAAGGCTTTTTCGATCACAGAAGTCAACAAATGAGGGTGCCTGGGGACATGCGGGGCCTGGGTTTACCTCCACATCACCCGCGGAACAGAGAAGGAGTAGTATGAGGGTGCGGCTAAGTGCTATCAAAACTGGTCGCCTAGAGCGTTGGGGACAGAGAATTAGAGGAGCAGGTTTCTGGGCATGGTAGAATATATTCAGGGCATAATGCGCAGACAGGGGTATGGTGGGGTGCGGGTATGGCGGAGGTAAGCCCAGGCACTGGGTGAAGATGAGAGAGGTTTTATCTCTGGACATGCTGGTTGTAATGGGTGAGGTCACCGCATATGTTGGAGGAGGGACAAAGGAGGTATCAGGGGTATGAGGAGTGGGACTAGGGGCTCCATAGTGAACTAAAACAGCTATGTAGCCAAGTGATCAGAGTCCAGGGGCAGGGGGGCTGGGCTGGCGAGTGTTATCCAGGTTAAGAAAACTAAAAATGACTAAGTAGCTTGTAGCTAGCTAGCTGGTAGCTAAATAGCTTGTAGCTAGCTGGTTAGCTTCTGGAGGTTCTTGGGTGTGTTCTGGGCTAAACAAGCTAAACAAGCTAGCAGTTAGCCTGCCGAGTTAGCAAGCAAGGAGATAGCGAGGGCTAGTGAGTTAGCCTTTGGAGGACGTTGCGATGGGGTGAGTCTGTTTATTCCTCTTCATGCGGTGACATCGATAGACCGGTCGTGGATCCGGGTATAGAAGCCCAGGAGTATGCTAGGAGCTCTGGCCAGGCTAGCTTCAAGCTACGTGGGTGGAAACGCTAGCCAGGAGTAATCAACCAGGGTTGCTGTTTAGCTCGATAGCTAGTTGTGAAGATCCAGCTGAAGAATGTTCCGTTTGTGGTGGGAATCCGGGGGTAAAAAAAAATTAAAAAAAATATAAAAAAATAAATAGGTCCGTTATGCTCTGGTTAGCGTCGCGTTGTTCGAACTGGCGAGAGCTTTCCGAGCTAAAGGTTAGCTGAAGACCGCTAGCATAGCTGGCTAGCTTCAGTTGAAGGGTTCCGGTTTCGGTTTCGAAGTAAATATAACTACTTTAGGAAAAGTAGCTACATTGGCGGGTTGCAGAAGAGTATTTGGAAGCTTAGGTTTAGCAAAATGTTTTTAAAGATATGCGAAGAAAAACATATCTAAAATATCTAAAACGAAAAAGAGACGATATTTACAGAGAGACGATACGACAGGACGAGTTACTGCTACGCCATCTTGGAAAGTAGTAGAAGTAGTAGAGTAGTTGTTGAATATATACTGTAGATATCTATGTTGTCATGGTGATTGTTGAATATATACTGTAGATATCTATGTAGTCATGGTGATTGTTGAATATATACTATGTTGTCATGATATTGTTGAATATATACTGTAGATATCTATGTTGTCATGGTGATTGTTGAATATATACTGTAGATATCTATGTTGTCATGGTGATTGTTGAATATATACTGTAGATATCTATGTTGTCATGGTGATTGTTGAATATATACTGTAGATATCTATGTTGTCATAGTGATTGTTGAATATATACTGTAGATATCTATGTTGTCTCTCTATGTGCTCTTTTTATATCCAGGGAATAAACGCTGTGTTACATTTACAGTTTGATTGGTTGATGAAGTATCTCCCCCCACTCCCTCTCTCTCTCTCTCTCTCTCTCTCTCTGTCTCTCTCGCTCTCTGTCTCTCTCTCTCTCTGTCTCTCTCTGTCTCTCTCTGTCTCTCTCTCTCTCTCTCTCTCTCTCTCTCTCTGTCTCTCTCTCGTCTCTCTTTCCCTCTCTCTGTCTCTCTCTCTCTCTCTCTCTCTCTCTCTCTCTCTCTCTCTCTCTCTCTCTCTCTCTCTCTCTCTCTCTCTCTCTCTCTCTCTCTCTCTGTCTCTCTGTCTCTCTCTCTCCGTCTCTCCGTCTCCCTCTCTCTCTCTCTCTCTCTCTGTCTCTCTCTCTCTCTCTGTCTCTCTCTCTCTCTCTCTCTCTGTCTCTCTGTCTCTCTGTCTCTCTCTCTCCATCTCTCCGTCTCTCTCTCTCTCTCTCTCTCTCTCTCTCTCTCTCTCTCCTCTCTCTCTCTCTCTCTCTCTCTCTCTCTCTCTCTCTCTCTCTCTCTCTCTCTCTCTCTCTCTCTATGTCTCTCTCTGTCTCTCTCTCTCTGTCTCTCTGTCTCTCTCTCTCTCTCTCTCTCTCTCTCTCCGTCTCTCTCTCCCTCTCTCTCTCTCTCTCTCCCTCTCTCTCTCTCTGTCTCTCTCTCTCTGTCTGTCTCTCTCTCTCTCTCTCTCTCTCTCTCTCCTCTCTCTCTCTCCCTCTCTCTCTCTCTCTCTCTCTCTCTCTCTCTCCTCTCTCTCTCCCAGGACATCTCTCTCTCTCCCAGATGTGGTCTCTCTCTCACCTCCGCCCCTCTCTCTCCCCCCTCCCAGGACATGGAGGGGTGAATCAGTTAGGAGGCGTGTTCGTGAACGGCAGGCCCCTCCCAGATGTGGTGCGAACACGAATCGTAGAGCTGGCTCACCAAGGGGTCCGCCCCTGTGATATCTCTCGACAGCTCCGGGTCAGTCACGGATGTGTCAGCAAGATACTGGGGAGGTGAGACACACACACAGACACACACACACAGAGACAGGTAGCCACACACACACAGAGACAGGTAGCCACACACACACACAGACAGAGACAGCAAGTAGACCACACACACACACACAGCCACACACACACAGAGACAGGTAGCCACACACACAGAGACAGGTAGCCACACACACAGACAGAGACAGGTAGCCACACACACACACACAGAGACAGGTAGCCACACACACAGAGACAGGTAGCCACACACACAGAGACAGGTAGCCACACACACAGAGACAGGTAGCCACACACACAGAGACAGGTAGCCACACACAGAGACAGGTAGCCACACACACAGAGACAGAGACAGGAGACAGAGACAGCCACACACACACAGAGACAGGTAGCCACACAGACAGTTAGCCACACACACAGAGACAGAGACAGGTAGCCACACACACAGAGACAGAGACAGTTAGCCACACACACACAGAGACAGGTAGCCACACACACAGAGACAGGTAGCCACACACAGAGACAGGCAGCCACACACACAGAGACAGAGACAGGTAGCCACACACACAGAGACAGGTAGACACACACAAAGACAGAGACAGTTAGCCACACACACAGAGACAGAGACAGGTAGCCACACACACAGAGACAGAGACAGTTAGCCACACACAGAGACAGAGACAGGTAGCCACACACACAGAGACAGAGCCACAGAGACAG
>NW_025746670.1:52500-60000 GCF_021184085.1 Oncorhynchus gorbuscha
GAGAGGGGTAGTGATGACAGAGGACAGAAAGAGAGAGGGTTTAAGGAGGGAGAGGATAGTGAGGACAGAGAGGGGTAGTGATGACAGAGGACAGAAAGAGAGAGGGTTTAAGGAGGGAGAGGATAGTGAGGACAGACAGGGGTAGTGATGACAGAGGACAGAAAGAGAGAGGGTTTAAGGAGGGAGAGGATAGTGAGGACAGAGAGGGGTAGTGAGGACAGAGAGGGGTAGTGAGGACAGAGAGGGGTAGTGATGACAGAGGACAGAAAGAGAGAGGGGTTAAGGAGGGAGAGGATAGTGAGGACAGAGAGGGGTAGTGATGACAGAGGACAGAAAGAGAGAGGGTTTAAGGAGGGAGAGGATAGTGAGGACAGAGAGGGGTAGTGATGACAGAGGACAGAAAGAGAGAGGGTTTAAGGAGGGAGAGGATAGTGAGGACAGAGAGGGGTAGTGATGACAGAGGACAGAAAGAGAGAGGGTTTAAGGAGGGAGAGGATAGTGAGGACAGAGAGGGGTAGTGATGACAGAGGACAGAAAGAGAGAGGGTTTAAGGAGGGAGAGGATAGTGAGGACAGAGAGGGGTAGTGAGGACAGAGGACAGAGAGGGGTAGTGAGGACAGAGAGGGGTAATGAGGACAGAGAGGGGTAGTGAGGACAGAGAGGGGTAGTGATGACAGGACAGAAAGAGAGAGGGTTTAAGGAGGGAGAGGATAGTGAGGACAGAGAGGGGTAGTGATGACAGAGGACAGAAAGAGAGAGGGTTTAAGGAGGGAGAGGATAGTGAGGACAGAGAGGGGTAGTGAGGACAGAGGACAGAAAGAGAGAGGGTTTAAGGAGGGAGAGGATAGTGAGGACAGAGAGGGGTAGTGAGGACAGAGAGGGGTAGTGAGGACAGAGAGGGGTAGTGATGACAGAGGACAGAAAGAGAGAAAGTGGGAAGAGAGGACTTGCATGAGCAGCCAAGCAGGAAGTGTAAGGCCCCTCTGCCATGTCAGCCTGCCTCAGCCACTTTACACACACACACACACACACACACACACACACACACACACACACACACACACACACACACACACACACACACACACACACACACACACACACACACACACACACACACACACACACACACACACACACACACACACACACACACACACACACACACACACACACACACACACAGTCTCTTACGTGGTTTGTATTCTCTCTTGTAGGATCATCAGGACTAAAGTCCAACAGCCTCCGGGTCAGTCAGGACCTCTCTCTGCTCATAACCTGGGTAAGTCAGGACCTCTCTCTGCTCATAACCTGGGTCAGTCAGGATCTCTCTCTGCTCATAACCTGGGTAAGTCAGGACCTCTCTCTGCTCATAACCTGGGTCAGTCAGGACCTCTCTCTGCTCATAACCTGGGTCAGTCAGGACCTCTCTCTGCTCATAACCTGGGTAAGTCAGGACCTCTCTCTGCTCATAACCTGGGTCAGTCAGGACCTCTCTCTGCTCATAACCTGGGTCAGTCAGGATCTCTCTCTGCTCATAACCTGGGTCAGTCAGGACCTCTCTCTGCTCATAACCTGGGTAAGTCAGGACCTCTCTCTGCTCATAACCTGGGTCAGTCAGGACCTCTCTCTGCTCATAACCTGGGTCAGTCAGGACCTCTCTCTGCTCATAACCTGGGTCAGCCAGGACCTCTCTCTGCTCATAACCTAGGTAAGTCAGGACCTCTCTCTGCTCATAACCTAGGTCAGTCAGGACCTCTCTCTGCTCATAACCTAGGTAAGTCAGCCTTTATAGCTGCTAATAACCACCTTAATAGTTGTTCATGATAACCCTATGTCACCCTTACAAGCCCCCTACCCCCCCACTCTGTCTCTCCCCCTTCCACTCTCTCTTTCTCTTTCTCTCTCCCCATCCCTCCCTTCCTTCCTCTTGCTCTCCCCCTTCCTCCTCCTCTCCCCATTTCTCTCTCCCCTCCTCCTCCTCTTTCCCTCCCTCCCTCCATCCCTCCACCTTCCTTCCTTCCTCTCCACCCTTCCTCCTCCTCTCCCCCTTGCTCTCTCCCCTCCTCTTCATCTCCCTCTTTTCCTCCCCTTCCTCCCCCCTCCCTCCCTCCCCTTCCTCCCCATTCCTCCCCCCTCCACCTCTCTCTATCTGTGATGGCTGTTTTAGCCTCCAGTGGATTGTGTTTCAGTGTCTCTCAAATCTTCAGAATCACACTCCGTCACTTAATCTAAATTAATTTCACACACACACACACACACACACACACACACACACACACACACACACACACACACACACACACACACACACACACACACACACACACACACACACACACACACACACACACACACACACACACACACACACACACACACACACACACACACACACACCTCACTCTCAGATTACACAGATAAATGGTTTTGACTCCAGGGCGGAAAATTGAACATTTGGATTTGGAGAATAATGAAAATATTGAAGGATAAAATGCGTTTGTTTCCTGAGAGAGAGAAAAAAGAGAAAAGGTGATAATTGAAGTGATAAATCAACAGGAAGTAAAGAGATTCAATACATCTCCATGGTTACTGAACCAGGAACCAGAGTTTCATTAAACCTTGTGGTTACTGAACCAGGAACAGAGTTTTATTCTCCATGGTTACTGAACCAGGAACAGTTTCATTCTCCATGGTTACTGAACCAGGAACAGAGTTTCATTCTCCATGGTTACTGAAACAGGAACAGAGTTTCATTCTCCGTGGTTACTGAACCAGGAACAGAGTTTCATTCTCCATGGTTACTGAACCAGGAACAGAGTTTCATTCTCCATGGTTACTGAACCAGGAACAGAGTTTCATTCTCCTCAGGGTTACTGAACCAGGAACAGAGTTTTATTCTCCATGGTTACTGAACCAGGAACCAGAGTTTCATTCTCATCAGAGTTACTGAACCAGGAACAGAGTTTCATTCTCCATGGTTACTGAACCAGGAACAGAGTTTCATTCTCCATGGTTACTGAACCAGGAACAGTTTCATTCTCCATGGTTACTGAACCAGGAACAGAGTTTTATTCTCCATGGTTACTGAACCAGGAACAGAGTTTCATTCTCCATGGTTACTGAACCAGGAACAGAGTTTCATTCTCCATGGTTACTGAACCAGGAACAGAGTTTCATTCTCCATGGTTACTGAACCAGGAACAGAGTTTCATTCTCCATGGTTACTGAACCAGGAACTAGAGTTTCATTCTCCATGGTTACTGAACCAGGAACAGAGTTTCATTCTCCATGGTTACTGAACCAGGAACAGAGTTTCATTCTCCTCAGGGTTACTGAACCAGGAACAGAGTTTCATTCTCCATGGTTACTGAACCAGGAACAGAGTTTCATTCTCCATGGTTACTGAACCAGGAACAGAGTTTCATTCTCCATGGTTACTGAACCAGGAACAGAGTTTCATTCTCCATGGTTACTGAACCAGGAACAGAGTTTCATTCTCCTCAGGGTTACTGAACCAGGAACAGAGTCTCATTCTCCATGGTTACTGAACCAGGAACAGAGTTTCATTCTCCATGGTTACTGAACCAGGAACAGAGTTTCATTCTCCATGGTTACTGAACCAGGAATAAAGTTTCATTCTCCATGGTTACTGAACCAGGAACAGAGTTTCATTCTCCATGGTTACTGAACCAGGAACAGAGTTTCATTCTCCATGGTTACTGAACCAGGAACAGAGTTTCATTCTCCATGGTTACTGAACCAGGAACAGAGTTTCATTCTCCATGGTTACTGAACCAGGAACAGAGTTTCATTCTCCATGGTTACTGAACCAGGAACAGAGTTCCTATTCCCTATATAGTGGTACTACTTTAGACCAGAGCTCTATTCCCTATATATAGTACACTACTATAGACCAGAGCCCTATTCCCTATATAGTGCAGTACTAGTGACCAGAGCCCTATTCCCTATATAGTGCAGTACTAGTGACCAGAGCCCTGTTCCCTATATAGTACACTACTATAGACCAGAGTCCTATTCCCTATATAGTGAACTACTAGTGACCAGAGCCCTATTCCCTATATAGTGAACTATTAGTGACTAGATCCCTATTCCCTATATAGTGAACTACTATTGACCAGAGCCCTATTCCCTATATAGTGAACTACTAGTGACCAGGGCCCTATTCCCTATATAGTGAACTACTAGTGACCAGGGCCCTATTCCCTATATAGTGAACTACTAGTGACCAGAGCCCTATTCCCTATATAGTGACCAGAGCCCTATTCCCTATATAGTGACCAGAGCCCTATTCCCTATATAGTGACCAGAGCCCTATTCCTTATATAGTGACCAGAGCCCTATTCCCTATATAGTGACCAGAGCCCTATTCCCTATATATAGTGACCAGAGCCCTATTCCCTATATAGTGAACTAACTACCACTAATTCTATTTAACAAGCGCTTCACAAATGACCCGCCAAGTGAGCAAACTGTAAAGAGGTGAATTTGGAGCGTATTCCGACTGGAAACTGCCTACCGTGGACTATTCAACTCCTTAGCCGTAACAACAAGAGCTTCAAACCATCCCAAAGTGGCTAGCTGTTTTGTACTAAAGGCTTACAATATCTAAACGATAAATTACGACTTCTTAAAACCAAGGGTTATTACCAATTTATGACAGTCCTGTGACAGTCCTACGTAGCGTTACGACCGACCTGTGTCTTTTAGTTCAGAAGGTCACACGACATTATGTGTGATACGGTGTTTAGACGTTATGAGCACCCTATGCACCGTTATGTAGCATTATGTAGTGTTATGTAGCATTATGTAGTGTTATGTAGCATTATGTAGTGTTATGTAGCGGTTTGTAACATAATGTAGCATTATGTAGTGTTATGTAGCGGTATGTAACATAATGTAGCATTATGTAGTGTTATGTAGCGGTATGTAACATAATGTAGCATTATGTAGTGTTATGTAGTGTTATGTAGCAGTATGTAAGGTTATGCACCATTATGTAGTGTTATGTAGCATTATGTAGTGTTATGTAGCGGTATGTAACATAATGTATCATTATGTAGCATTATGTAGTGTTATGTAGCAGTATGTAAGGTTATGCAGCATTATGTAGTGTTATGTAATGGTATGTAAAATAAAGTAGCGTTATGTAGCATTATGTAGTGTTATGTAGCGGTATGTAACATAATGTAGCATTATGTAGTGTTATGTAGCATTATGTAGTGTTATGTAGCATTATGTAGTGTTATGTAGCGGTATGTAACATAATGTAGCATTATGTAGTGTTATGTAACATTATGTAGTGTTATGTAGCGGTATGTAACATAATGTAGCATTATGTAGTGTTATGTAGCATTATGTAGTGTTATGTAGCGGTATGTAACATAATGTAGCATTATGTAGTGTTATGTAGCATTATGTAGTGTTATGTAGCGGTATGTAACATAATGTAGCATTATGTAGTGTTATGTAGCGGTATGTAACATAATGTAGCATTATGTAGTGTTATGTAGTGTTATGTAGCAGTATGTAAGGTTATGCACCATTATGTAGTGTTATGTAGCCTTATGTAGTGTTATCTAGCGGTATGTAACATAATGTATCATTATGTAGCATTATGTAGTGTTATGTAGCAGTATGTAAGGTTATGCAGCATTATGTAGTGTTATGTAACGGTATGTAAAATAAAGTAGCGTTATGTAGCATTATGTAGTGGTATGTAGTGGTATGTAACATAATGTAGCATTATGTAGTGTTATGTAGCATTATGTAGTGTTATGTAGCATTATGTAGTGTTATGTAGCGGTATGTAACATAATGTAGCATTATGTAGTGTTATCTAGCGGTATGTAACATAATGTAGCATTATGTAGTGTTATGTAGCGGTATGTAACATAATGTAGCATTATGTAGTGTTATCTAGCGGTATGTAACATAATGTAGCATTATGTAGCATTATGTAGTGTTATGTAGCAGTATGTAAGGTTATGCAGCATTATGTAGTGTCATGTATTGTTATGTAGTGTTATGTAAAATTAATTAGCATTATGTAACATTATGTAGTGTTATGTAGTGTTATGTAACATTATGTAGCATTATGCGGCATTATGTAGTGTCATGTAGTGTTATGTAGCAGTATGTAAGGTTATGCACCATTATGTAGTGTTATGTAGCATTATGTAGTGTTATGTAGTGTTATGTAACATTATGTAGCATTATGTAGGGTCATGTATTGTTATGTAGTGTTATGTAACATTATGTAGCATTATGTAGCATTATGTAGCATTATGTAGTGTTATGTAACATTATGTAGCATTATGTAACATTATGTAGTGTTATGTAACATTATGTAGTGTTATGTAGCATTATGTAACATTTTGTAGTGTCATGTAGTGTTATGTAGTGTTATGTAACATAATGTAGCATTATGTAACATAATGTAGTGTTATGTAGTGTAATGGAGTGTTATTTAGCATTGTGACCTATGCCCTGACTTTCCACAGCGTCGTCGGTAGCGTCGACACAGGTTTCTGCGGTGACCAGTGACTCGGCTGGCTCCTCCTACTCCATCAGTGGCATTCTGGGTATCAGCTCAGCTAACGACGGGAAGCGGAAGAGAGACGATGGTGAGAGACGGTGTGTGTGTGTGTGTGTGTGTGTGTGTGTGTGTGTGTGTGTGTGTGTGTGTGTGTGTGTGTGTGTGTGTGTGTGTGTGTGTGTGTGTGTGTGTGTGTGTGTGTGTGTGTTCGGTCTTCTCTGATGGGAGTGGAGAGAGTTACAGCTGATCAGCCAGGTCACACCAGACCCAAGGCCTTATTCCACGTTCCTTCAGGTCTGCAGGACGTCGGGAGATGAGTTCAAAACCGTCCGCTAGAGGCGACGATGAGCGCTAGTTTCTCAACCATTAGGAATAAAATGGCTTACGACCGTCAAGTTGGGGGGGGGGGGGGGGGGGTAACCCTCACATTTAACCATAGAGTTGGGGGGATAACCCTAACATTTAACCATAGAGTTGGGGGGGATAATCCTCACATTTAACCATAGAGTTGGGGGGATAACCCTCACATTTAACCATAGAGTTGGGGGGATAACCCTTACATTTAACCATAGAGTTGGGGGGGATAACCCTTACATTTAACCATAGAGTTGGGGGGGGATAACCCTCACATTTAACCATAGAGTTGGGGGGATAACCCTTACATTTAACCATAGAGTTGGGGGGGAATAACCCTTACATTTAACCATAGAGTTGGGGGGGATAACCCTTACATTTAACCATCGAGTTGGGGGGGATAACCCTCATTTAACATTTAACCATAGAGTTGGGGGATAACCCTTACATTTAACCATAGAGTTGGGGGGGATAACCCTTACATTTAACCATAGAGTTGGGGGGATAACCCTTACATTTAACCATAGAGTTGGGGGGGGATAACCCTTACATTTAACCATAGAGTTGGGGGGATAACCCTTACATTT
>NW_025746670.1:65000-72500 GCF_021184085.1 Oncorhynchus gorbuscha
ATTATATTATATTATATTATATTACACTATATTATATTACACTATATTATATTACACTATATTATATTACATTATATTATATCATATTATATTATATTACACTATATTATATTACACTATATTATATTATATTACACTATATTATATTACACTATATTATATTATATTATATTACACTATATTATATTACATTATATTATATCATATTATATTATATTACACTATATTATATTACACTATATTATATCATATTATATTATATTACACTATATTATATTACACTATATTATATTATATTATATTACACTATATTATATTACATTATATTATATCATATTATATTATATTACACTATATTATATTATACTATATTATATTATACTATATTATATTATACTATATTATATCACACTATATTATATTATATTACACTATATTATATTATATTACACTATATTATATTATATTATATTACACTATATTATATTATATTATATTACACTATATTATATTATATATTATATCGAAATATAGTCTATGTCCATTCTATTCATTATAGTTCTATGTCCATTCTAGTCATTATAGTTCTATGTCCGTTGTACTCATCATAGTCTATGTCCACTCTATTCATTATAGTTCTATGTCCATTGTACTCGTTATAGTCTATGTCCTTTCTATTCATTATAGTTCTATGTCCGTTGTACTCGTTATAGTCTATGTCCATTCTACTCATTATATTTCTATGTCCATTGTACTCATTATAGTCTATGTCCACTCTATTCATTATAGTTCTATGTCCGTTGTACTCGTTATAGTCTATGTCCATTCTATTCATTATAGATCTATGTCCATTCTAGTCATTATAGTTCTATGTCCGTTGTACTCATCATAGTCTATGTCCACTCTATTCATTATAGTTCTATGTCCGTTGTACTCGTTATAGTCTATGTCCATTCTATTCATATGTTCATTCTATTCATCATAGTTCTATGTCCGTTGTACTCATTATAGTCTATGTCCATTCTATTCATATGTTCATTCTAGTCATTATATTTCTATGTCCATTGTACTCATTATAGTCTATGTCCACTCTATTCATCATAGTTCTATGTCCGTTGTACTCGTTATAGTCTATGTCCATTATATTCATTATAGTTCTATGTCCATTCTATTCATTATAGTTCTATGTCCATTCTACTCATTATATTTCTATGTCCATTGTACTCATTATAGTCTATGTCCACTCTATTCATTATAGTTCTATGTCCGTTGTACTCGTTATAGTCTATGTCCATTCTATTCATTATAGTTCTATGTCCATTCTAGTCATTATAGTTCTATGTCCGTTGTACTCATCATAGTCTATGTCCACTCTATTCATTATAGTTCTATGTCCGTTGTACTCGTTATAGTCTATGTCCATTCTATTCATATGTTCATTCTATTCATCATAGTTCTATGTCCGTTGTACTCTTATTAGTCTATGTCCATTCTATTCATTATAGTTATATGTCCATTCTATTCATTATAGTTCTATGTCCATTCTATTCATTATAGTTCTATGTCCGTTGTTATACTATATTATATTATTATAGTCTATGTCCATTCTAGTTATATTATATTTCTATGTCCATTGTATTATATTATCATTATAGTCTATGTCCACTCTATTCATTATAGTTCTATGTCCGTTGTACTATTATAGTCTATGTCCATTCTATTCATTATAGTTCTATGTCCATTCTAGTCATTATAGTTCTATGTCCGTTGTACTAGTCATCATAGTCTATGTCCACTCTATTCATTATAGTTCTATGTCCGTTGTACTATTATAGTCTATGTCCATTCTATTCATATGTTCATTCTATTCATCATATATTCTATGTCCGTTGTATCATTATAGTCTATGTCCATTCTATTCATTATAGTTCTATGTCCATTCTATATCATTATATTATATTACTATGTCCATTCTATTCCGTTTATATTATAGTTCTATGTCCGTTATACTATTATAGTACACTATGTCCATTCTAGTCATTATATTTCTATGTCCATTCTATCATTATAGTATATATGTCCACTCTATTCATTATAGTTCTATGTCCGTTGTACTATTATAGTCTATGTCCATTCTACTCATTATAGTTCTATGTCCATTCTAGTCATTATAGTTCTATGTCCATTCTATTCATTATAGTCTATGTCCACTCTATTCATTATAGTTCTATGTCCGTTGTACTATATTATAGTCTATGTCCATTCTACTCATTATATTCTATGTCCATTATACTAGTCATTATAGTTCTATGTCCGTTGTACTCATTATAGTCTATGTCCACTCTATTCATTATAGTTCTATGTCCGTTGTATACTATTTATAGTCTATGTCCATTCTACTCATTATAGTTATATGTCCATTCTAGTCATTATAGTTCTATATCCGTTGTATTCACTATATTATAGTCTATGTCCTTTCTATTCATTATAGTTCTATATCCGTTGTACTATTATAGTCTATGTCCATTCTACTCATTATAGTTCTATGTCCGTTGTACTCATTATAGTCTATGTCCATCTATTCATTATAGTTCTATGTCCGTTGTACTATTATAGTCTATGTCCATTCTACTCATTATAGTTATATGTCCATTCTAGTCATTATAGTTCTATGTCCGTTGTATATTATAGTCTATGTCCTTTCTATTCATTATAGTTCTATGTCCGTTGTACTATATTATAGTCTATGTCCATTCTACTCATTATATTTCTATGTCCATTGTACTCATTATAGTCTATCTCCACTCTATTCATTATAGTTCTATGTCCGTTGTACTCGTTATAGTCTATGTCCATTCTATTCATTATAGTTCTATGTCCATTCTAGTCATTATAGTTCTATGTCCGTTGTACTCATTATAGTCTATGTCCACTCTATTCATTATAGTTCTATGTCCGTTGTACTCGTTATAGTCTATGTCCATTCTACTCATTATAGTTCTATGTCCATTCTAGTCATTATAGTTCTATGTCCGTTGTACTCATCATAGTCTATGTCCACTCTATTCATTATAGTTCTATGTCCGTTGTACTCGAAATATAGTCTATGTCCATTCTATTCATTATAGTTCTATGTCCATTCTAGTCATTATAGTTCTATGTCCGTTGTACTCATCATAGTCTATGTCCATCTATTCATTATAGTTCTATGTCCGTTGTATCATATTATAGTCTATTGTCCTTTCTATTCATTATAGTTCTATGTCCGTTGTACTCGTTATAGTCTATGTCCATTCTACTCATTATATTTCTATGTCCATTGTACTCATTATAGTCTATGTCCACTCTATTCATTATAGTTCTATGTCCGTTGTACTCGTTATAGTCTATGTCCATTCTATTCATTATAGTTCTATGTCCATTCTAGTCATTATAGTTCTATGTCCGTTGTACTCATCATAGTCTATGTCCACTCTATTCATTATAGTTCTATGTCCGTTGTACTCGTTATAGTCTATGTCCATTCTATTCATTATAGTTCTATGTCCATTCTAGTCATTCTAGTTCTATGTCTGTTGTAGTCATTATAGTCTATGTCCATTCTAGTCATTCTAGTTCTATGTCTATTCTATTCATTATGTTTCTATGACAGCGTCTCAGCGGTCTGTTCCATTCTCTCATTAACAGCTCTGCTAATCACAGCGACAATTAGCCTAGCCCCCACTGTGGCCTCACACACACACACACACACACACACACACACACACACACACACACACACACACACACACACACACACACACACACACACACACACACACACACACACACACACACACACTGCCTAATAGCCTCAGACACACAGCAAAACACGACAGGAGAAACATCATGCCAAAAGACAACATGATCTCACAGCTAATTTGACTTCACATTCTGACGTTTCTCCAGACGTAAAATATGTTTAAAAAAATTAAAAGTTAGACACCTCACAGCTGGTTAAATTTAGGCAATCATTCTGATTGGTTAAGGTAAGGATTAAGGTTTGGGATAGGGTTATGATTGGTTAAGGTAAAGATTAAGGTTTGGGATAGGGTTATGATTGGTTATGGTTAAGGTCTGGGATAGGGTTATGAATGGTTAAGGTCTGGGATAGGGTTATGATTGGTTAAGGTCTGGGATAGGTTATGATTGGTTAAAGTCTGGGATAGGGTTATGATTGGTTAAGGTCTGGGATAGGGTTATGATTGGTTAAGGTAAGGGTTAAGGTCTGGGATAGGGTTATGATTGGTTAAGGTCTGGGATATGATTGGTTAAGGTAATGGTTAAGGTCTGGGATAGGGTTATGATTGGTTAAGGTCTGGGATAGGGTTATGTTAAGGTAAGGGTTAAGGTCTGGGATAGGTTATGATTGGTTAAGGTAAGGGTTAAGGTCTGGGATAGGGTTATGAATGGTTAAGGTCTGGGTTAGGTCTGGGATAGGGTTATGAATGGTTAAGGTCTGGGATAGGGTTATGATTGGTTAAGGTAAGGGTTAAGGTCTGGGATAGGGTTATGAATGGTTAAAGGTCTGGGATAGGGTTATGATTGGTTAAGGTCTGGGATAGGGTTATGAATGGTTAAGGTCTGGGATAGGGTTATGAATGGTTAAGGTAAGGGTTAAGGTCTGGGATAGGGTTATGAATGGTTAAGGTCTGGGATAAGGTTATGAATGGTTAAGGTCTGGGATAGGGTTATGAATGGTTAAGGTCTGGGATAGGGTTATGATTGGTTAAGGTCTGGGATAGGGTTATGATTGGTTAAGGTCTGGGATAGGGTTATGAATGGTTAAGGTCTGGGATAGGGTTAAGAATGGTTAAGGTCTGGGATAGGGTTATGAATGGTTAAGGTCTGGGATAAGGTTATGAATGGTTAAGGTCTGGGATAGGGTTATGAATGGTTAAGGTCTGGGATAGGGTTATGAATGGTTAAGGTCTGGGATAGGGTTATGAATGGTTAAGGTCTGGGATAGGGTTATGATTGGTTAAGGTCTGGGATAGGGTTATGAATGGTTAAGGTCTGGGATAGGGTTATGAATGGTTAAGGTCTGGGATAGGGTTATGATTGGTTAAGGTCTGGGATAGGGTTATGATTGGTTAAGGTCTGGGATAGGGTTATGAATGGTTAAGGTCTGGGATAGGGTTATGAATGGTTAAGGTCTGGGATAGGGTTATGAATGGTTAAGGTCTGGGATAGGGTTATGAATGGTTAAGGTCTGGGATAGGGTTATGAATGGTTAAGGTCTGGGATAGGGTTATGAATGGTTAAGGTCTGGGATGGTTAGGTCTGGGATTATGAATGGTTAAGGTCTGGGATAGGGTTATGATTGGTTAAGGTCTGGGATAGGGTTATGAATGGTTAAGGTAAGGGTTAAGGTCTGGGATAGGGTTATGAATGGTTAAGGTCTGGGATAGGGTTATGATTGGTTAAGGTAAGGGTTAAGGTCTGGGATAGGGTTATGAATGGTTAAGGTCTGGGATAGGGTTATGAATGGTTAAGGTCTGGGATAGGGTTATGAATGGTTAAGGTCTGGGATAGGGTTATGGTCTGGGATAGGGTTACCTCGACCCCCGCACCTCGACCCCCTGCACCTCGACCCCCCCGCACCTCGACCCCCGCACCTCTGACCCCCTCGACCCCCTGCACCTCGACCCCCGCACCTCGACCCCCCCCCTCGTCTCGACCCGCCCGCACCTCGACCCCCCGCACCTCGACCCCCCCGCACCTCGACCCCCCGCACCTCGACCCCCCCCGACCCCCCCGCACCTCGACCCCCCGCACCTCGACCCCCACCTCGACCCCCGCACCTCGACCCCCCCTCGACCCCCCGCACCTGAACCCCCGCACTCGACCCCCCCGCACCTCGACCCCCGCACCTCGACCCCCGCACCTCGACCCCCGCACCTCAACCCCCCGCACCTCGACCCCCCGCACCCCGACCCCCCCCCCGCACCTCGGAGGGGCACCTCAACCCCCGCACCTCGCACCTCGACCCCCGCACCTCGACCCCCGCACCTCGACCCCCCCGCACCTCGACCCCCCGACCTCGACCCCCCCGCACCTCGACCCCCGCACCTCGACCCCCCCGCACCTCGACCCCCGCACCTCGACCCCCCACCTCGACCCCCGCACCTCGACCCCCGCACCTCGACCCCCCGCACCTCGACCCCCCCGCACCTCGACCCCCCCGCACCTCGACCCCCCGCACCTCTCTCATTCAGAATGCATTCAGTTGTACAACTGACTGGGGGAGGGGGAAGTCGGTGAGGAGAGGGGGAAGTCGGTGAGGGGAGGGGGAAGTCGGTGAGGAGAGGGGGAAGTCGGGATGAATGGATCGGGGGAAGTCGGTGAGGAGAGGGGGAAGTCGGGATGAATGGATCGGGGGAAGTTGGTGAGGGGAGGGGGAAGTCGGTGAGGAGAGGAGGAAGTTGGTGTGAATGGAGAGGAGAGGAGGACCATGGGAGAACTTGACTTGTGGGACCTAAAGGAGACTATTGTGTCTAACTCTCTCTCCCCCCTACACAGGGGTGTATCCTGGTCTCTCTCCCCTACACAGGGGTGTGTATCTAACTCTCTCTCCCCTACACAGGGGTGTATCCTGGTCTCTCCCCCCTACACAGGGGTGTGTATCTAACTCTCTCTCCCCTACACAGGGGTGTGTATCTAACTCTCTCTCCCCTACACAGGGGTGTATCCTGGTCTCTCTCCCCTACACAGGGGTGTGTATCTAACTCTCTCTCCCCCTACACAGGGGTGTATCCTGGTCTCTCCCCCTACACAGGGGGGTGTATCCTGGTCTCTCCCTACACAGGGGTGTGTCCTGGTCTCTCCCCCTACACAGGGGTGTATCCTGGTCTCTCCCCTACACAGGGGTGTATCCTGGTCTCTCTCCCCCTACACAGGGGTGTATCCTGGTCTCTCCCCCTACACAGGGGTGTATCCTGGTCTCTCTCCCCCTACACAGGGGTGTATCCTGGTCTCTCTCTCCCCCTACACAGGGGTGTGTATCTAACTCTCTCTCCTCTACACAGGGGTGTATCCTGGTCTCTCTCCCCTACACAGGGGTGTGTATCTAACTCTCTCTCCCCCTACACAGGGGTGTGTATCTAACTCTCTCCCCCCCTACACAGGGGTGTATCCTGGTCTCTCCCCTACACAGGGGTGTATCCTGGTCTCTCTCCCCCCCTACACAGGGGTGTATCCTGGTCTCTCTCCCTACACAGGGGTGTATCCTAGTCTCTCTCCCCTACACAGGGGTGTATCCTGGTCTCTCCCCTACACAGGGGTGTATCCTGGTCTCTCCCCCTACACAGGGGTGTATCCTGGTCTCTCTCCCCTACACAGGGGTGTATCCTGGTCTCTCTCCTACACACGGGTGTATCCTGGTCTCTCTCCCCCTACACAGGGGTGTATCCTGGTCTCTCCCCCCTACACAGGGGTGTGTATCTAACTCTCTCTCCCCTA
>NW_025746670.1:77500-82500 GCF_021184085.1 Oncorhynchus gorbuscha
CTAACCTCTCTGTCTCTCTTTCTAACCTCTCTCTCCACAGCCCTCCAGGAGTCTCCTCTAGCCAATGGCCATGGGCCAGGGGGGCGGGATTTCCTGAGGAAGCAGATGAGAGGGGACCTCTTCTCGCCGCAGCAGATTGAGGTATTGTCACATACACCGGGCAGATGCAGTGAAATGTGTTATAGTAGTACTGTGCCCCTGGAGCAAATTAGGGTTAATTAACCTTGCTCAAGGGCACATCGGCAAATTGTTCACTGTGTTGTCTAGATATGGTTGTGGGTTGTAGAAACCTAGCCTGTGATTTCAGTAGTATGATAGACATGTGGTTGTGGGTTGTAGAGATAACCTACTCTGTCATTCAGTATGATAGAGATGTGGTTGTGGGTTGTAGAGATAACCTACTCTGTCATTCAGTATGATAGAGATGTGGTTGTGGGTTGTAGAGATAACCTACTCTGTGATTCAGTATGATAGATATGTGGTTGTGGGTTGTAGAGATAACCTACTCTGTAATTCAGTATGATAGAGATGTGGTTGTGGGTTGTAGAGATAACCTACTCTGTCATTCAGTATGGTAGAGATGTGGTTGTGGGTTGCAGAGATAACCTACTCTGTGTTTCAGTAGTATGATAGAGATGTGGTTGTGGATTGCAGAGATAACCTACTCTGTGTTTCAGTAGTATGATAGAGATGTGATTGTGGGTTGTAGAGATAACCTACTCTGTCATTCAGTATGATAGAGATGTGATTGTGGATTGTAGAGATAACCTACTCTGTCATTCAGTATGATAGAGATGTGATTGTGGATTGTAGAGATAACCTACTCTGTCATTCAGTATGATAGAGATGTGATTGTGGATTGTAGAGATAACCTACTCTGTCATTCAGTATGATAGATATGTGGTCGCTAATAGGGAAACTAATGGTGTGTCGGCACGCTGTGTCCATATTGACATTCTTTTAATCTGTCCCAGAAGAGGTTAACGACGGGGCGGGAGACTATTATTGACCTGTCCGTCAATCATTATTACCTCACTTCCTGCTGGGAAGAACACGACAACGGGGGCTTGTCTACTGATGCATCATGGGATAGTGCTGGGATTAAGGCCTGCGGGTGGTTTGTAGATCTATTTGTTTTGTCTGAAATAACTGAAATCAAAACGGAAACTGAAAATATAATGGATCTATATTTATAGTCTCTTCGCTCTGTCCAGCTAGATAACAGTGATCTATAGTCTCTAGATAACAGTCATCTATAGTCTCTAGATAACAGTCATCTATAGTCTCTAGATAACAGTCATCTATAGTCTCTAGATAACAGTCATCTATAGTCTCTAGATAACAGTGATCTATAGTCTCTAGATAACAGTCATCTATAGTCTCTAGATAACAGTCATTTATAGTCTCTTCGCTCTGTCCAGCTAGATAACAGTCATCTATAGTCTCTAGATAACAGTCATCTATAGTCTCTAGATAACAGTCATCTATAGTCTCTAGATAACAGTCATCTATAGTCTCTAGATAACAGTCATCTATAGTCTCTAGATAACAGTCATCTATAGTCTCTAGATAACAGTCATCTATAGTCTCTAGATAACAGTCATCTATAGTCTCTAGATAACAGTCATCTATAGTCTCTAGATAACAGTCATCTATAGTCTCTAGATAACAGTCATCTATAGTCTCTAGATAACAGTCATCTATAGTCTCTAGATAACAGTCATCTATAGTCTCTAGATAACAGTCATCTATAGTCTATAGATAACAGTAGATAACAGTCATCTATAGTCTCTAGATAACAGTCATCTATAGTCTCTAGATAACAGTCATCTATAGTCTCTAGATAACAGTCATCTATAGTCTCTAGATAACAGTCATCTATAGTCTCTAGATAACAGTCATCTATAGTCTCTAGATAACAGTCATCTATAGTCTCTAGATCTCATCTAGTCTCTAGATAACAGTCATCTATAGTCTCTAGATAACAGTCATCTATAGTCTCTAGATAACAGTCATCTATAGTCTCTAGATAACAGTCATCTATAGTCTCTAGATAACAGTCATCTATAGTCTCTAGATAACAGTCATCTATAGTCTCTAGATAACAGTCATCTATAGTCTCTAGATAACAGTCATCTATAGTCTCTAGATAACAGTCATCTATAGTCTCTAGATAACAGTCATCTATAGTCTCTAGATAACAGTCATCTATAGTCTCTAGATAACAGTCATCTATAGTCTCTAGATAACAGTCATCTATAGTCTCTAGATAACAGTCATCTATAGTCTCTAGATAACAGTCATCTATAGTCTCTAGATAACAGTCATCTATAGTCTCTAGATAACAGTCATTTATAGTCTCTTCACTCTGTCCAGCTAGATAACAGTCATCTATAGTCTCTAGATAACAGTGATCTATAGTCTCTAGATAACAGTCATCTATAGTCTCTAGATAACAGTCATCTATAGTCTCTAGATAACAGTCATCTATAGTCTCTAGATAACAGTCATCTATAGTCTCTAGATAACAGTCATAGTCTATAGTCTCTAGATAACAGTCATCTATAGTCTCTAGATAACAGTCATCTATAGTCTCTAGATAACAGTCATCTATAGTCTCTAGATAACAGTCATCTATAGTCTCTAGATAACAGTCATCTATAGTCTCTAGATAACAGTCATCTATAGTCTCTAGATAACAGTCATCTATAGTCTCTAGATAACAGTCATCTATAGTCTCTAGATAACAGTCATCTATAGTCTCTAGATAACAGTAACAGTCATCTATAGTCTCTAGATAACAGTCATCTATAGTCTCTAGATAACAGTCATCTATAGTCTCTAGATAACAGTCATCTATAGTCTCTAGATAACAGTCATCTATAGTCTCTAGATAACAGTCATCTATAGTCTCTAGATAACAGTCATCTATAGTCTCTAGATAACAGTCATCTATAGTCTCTACAGTCTGTCCAGCTAGATAACAGTCATCTATAGTCTCTAGATAACAGTCATCTATAGTCTCTAGATAACAGTCATCTATAGTCTCTAGATAACAGACATCTATAGTCTCTTCACTCTGTCCAGCTAGATAACAGTCATTTATAGGGGGGGTTCTATGGGAGGAGATTTCTAGGGGTGGGGTTTCTAGGGTGGGCGTCTGCCTCTGGATCAGAAGGTTACATGTTCCATCCTCGTAGTGGACACCCTTAACCCTTAACCCTTAACCCTTACCCCTTACCTTAACCCTTACCCCTTACCTTAACCCTTAACCCTTACCCTTAACCCTTAACCCTTAACCCTTACCCCTTACCTTAACCCTTACCCCTTAACCCTTACCCTTAACCCTTAACCCTTACCCCTTACCCTTAACCCTTAACCCTCACCTTAACCCTTAACCCTTAACCCTTAACCCTTAACCCTTAACCCTTAACCCTTAACCCTTAACCCTTAACCCTTAACCCTTACCTTAACCCTTAACCCTTAACCCTTACCCTTAACCCTTAACCCTTAACCCTTACATTAACCCTTAACCCTTACCCCTTACCCCTTAACCCTTAACCCTTAACCCTTAACCCTTAACCCTTAACCCTTACCCTTAACCTTAACCCCTAACCCTTAAACCTTACCCTTAACCCTTACCCTTCAGCCTTAACCCTTAACCCTTACCCTTAACTGTTACCCTTAACCTTAACCCTTACCCTTAACCCTTACCCTTAACCCTTACCCTTACCCTTACCCTTACCCTTAACCCTTACCCTTACCCTTAACCATTACCCTTAACCCTTACCCTTACCCTTAACCCTTAACCCTTAACCCTTACCCTTAACCCTTACCCTTCAGCCTTAACCCTTAATCCTTAACCCTTAACTCTTACCCTTAACCCTTAACTCTTACCCTTAACCCTTAACTTTAACCCTTAACCCTTAACCCTTAACCCTTAACCCTTACTTAACCCTTAACCTTAACCCTTAACCCTCTCTTAACCCTTAACCCTTAACCCTTACCCTTAACCCTTAACCCTTAACCTTAACCCTTACCCTGAACCCTTACCTTATTAACCATACATAATGAGTGACTAAACTTAACCCTAACCTTAACCATACATAATGAGTGACTAAACTTAACCATAACCTTAACCATACATAATGAGTGACTAAACTTAACCCTAACCTTATTAACCAAAAAAACAATGTCTGGCGCAAACCCAACACCTCGCATCACCCCGAGAACAACATCCCCACAGTGAAGCATGGTGGTGGCCGCATCCTGCTGTGGGGATGGTGTTCTCGGGGTGATGCGAGGTGTTGGGTTTGCGCCAGACATAGCTTTTTTCTTTTATGGTCAAAAAGCTGACCTTATTCCATATGTTTGGGGAGTCTCCCACATGCCTCTTGGCGAAACACCAAGCGTGTTTGCTTATTTTTTAAGCAATGGCTTTTTTCTGGCCTCTCTTCCGTAAAGACCAGCTCTGTGGAGCGTACGGCTTAAAGTGGTCCTATGGAAAGATACTCCAATCTCCACTGTGGAGCTTTGCAGCTCCTTCAGGGTTATCTTTGGTCTCTTTGTTACCTCTCTGATTGATTCCCTCCTTGCCTGGTCTGTGAGTTTTGGTGGGAGGCCCTCTTTTGGCAGGTTTGTTGTGGTGCCATATTCTTGCCATTTGTTTAATAATGGATTTAATGGTGCTCCGTGGGATGTTTATAGTTTCTGATATTGTTTTATAACCCAACCCTGATCTGTACTTCTCCACAACTTTGTCCCTGACCTGTTTGGAGAGCTCCTTGGTCTTCATGGTGCCGCTTGCTTGGCGGTGCCCCCTTGCTTTAGTGGTGTTGCAGACTCTGGAGCCTTTCAGAACAGGCATATATATACTGAGATCATGTGACAGATCATGTGACAGATCATGTGACAGATCATGTGACAGTCAGATTGCACACAGGTGGACTTTATGTCACTAATTGTGTGACTTCTGAAGGTAATTGGTTGCACCAGATCTT
>NW_025746670.1:87500-94109 GCF_021184085.1 Oncorhynchus gorbuscha
GGTCAGGGTAGTTATAGAGGGTGGTAGAGGTAGTGGTCAGGGTAGATAGAGAGGGTGGTAGAGGTAGTGGTCAGGGTAGATAGAGAGGGTGGTAGAGGTAGTGGTCAGGGTAGTTATAGAGGGTGGTAGAGGTAGTGGTCAGGGTAGTTATAGAGGGTGGTAGAGGTAGTGGTCAGGGTAGATAGAGAGGGTGGTAGAGGTAGTGTAGTGGGTAGATAGAGAGGGTGGTAGAGGTAGGGGTAAGGGTAGTTATAGAGGGTGGTAGAGGTAGTGGTCAGGGTAGTTATAGAGGGTGTTAGAGGTAGTGTAGTGGGTAGATAGAGAGGGTGGTAGAGGTAGGGGTCAGGGTAGTTATAGAGGGTGGTAGAGGTAGTGGTCAGGGTAGATAGAGAGGGTGGTAGAGGTAGTGTAG
Source organism: Oncorhynchus gorbuscha (assembly GCF_021184085.1). NCBI lineage: Eukaryota > Metazoa > Chordata > Actinopteri > Salmoniformes > Salmonidae > Oncorhynchus > Oncorhynchus gorbuscha. The sequence goes on from NW_025746670.1 coordinate 87,913, forward strand.
TGGGTAGATAGAGAGGGTGGTAGAGGTAGTGGTCAGGGTAGATAGAGAGGGTGGTAGAGGTAGTGTAGTGGGTAGATAGAGAGGGTGGTAGAGGTAGTGTAGTGGGTAGATAGAGAGGGTGGTAGAGGTAGTGGTCAGGGTAGATAGAGAGGGTGGTAGAGGTAGGGGTCAGGGTAGTTAGAGAGGGTGGTAGAGGTAGGGGTCAGGGTAGATAGAGAGGGTGGTGGAGGTAGTGGTCAGGGTAGATAGAGAGGGTGGTAGAGGTAGTGGTCAGGGTAGATAGAGAGGGTGGTAGAGGTAGTGGTCAGGGTAGATAGAGAGGGTGGTAGAGGTAGTGGTCAGGGTAGTTATAGAGGGTGTTAGAGGTAGTGTAGTGGGTAGATAGAGAGGGTGGTAGAGGGCGTGGTCAGGGTAGATAGAGAGGGTGGTAGAGGTAGTGGTCAGGGTAATCTCCCGTTTGGACGGTCACAGTCCAGTGATTGTGTTGTTGACGAACACAGGGGTGTTTAAGAGGTCAGTGAACACACACACACACACACACACACACACACACACACACACACACACACACACACACACACACACACACACACACACACACACACACACACACACACACACACACACACACACACAGATAGAAGGGTCGTTTCCCCCCATTATCAGCCAGATGAGTGGCCTCTGTTCCTCCGGACGTGAAATCTATAGCTGATCCTCACTGTCACTTTGCAGACAACGATCATTACGACTGAGTGACGAGGCCTGAGAAACGTAACCGCTCGTATTCAAGGAGGTACGGACACAAGGACTGACCGTCCACGATATCAACACTCTGATGGGGGTTCTAATGAGGTAGTTATTCTGATGGGGGTTCTAACGAGGCAGTTATTCTGATGGGGTTCTAACGAGGCAGTTATTCTGATGGGGTTCTAATGAGGCAGTTATTCTGATGGGGTTCTAAATGAGGCAGTTATTCTGATGGGGTTCTAAAGAGGCAGTTATTCTGATGGGGTTCTAATGAGGCAGTTATTCTGATGGGGTTCTAATGAGGCAGTTATTCTGATGGGGTTCTAAATGAGGCAGTTATTCTGATGGGGTTCTAATGAGGCAGTTATTCTGATGGGGTTCTAATGAGGCAGTTATTCTGATGGGGTTCTAATGAGGTAGTTATTCTGATGGGGGTTCTAACGAGGCAGTTATTCTGATGGGGTTCTAACGAGGCAGTTATTCTGATGGGGTTCTAATGAGGCAGTTATTCTGATGGGGTTCTAATGAGGCAGTTATTCTGATGGGGGTTCTAATGAGGCAGTTATTCTGATGGGGTTCTAATGAGGCAGTTATTCTGATGGGGTTCTAACGAGGCAGTTATTCTGATGGGGTTCAGTTATTCTGATGGGGTTCTAATGAGGCAGTTATTCTGATGGGGTTCTAATGAGGCAGTTATTCTGATGGGGTTCTAATGAGGCAGTTATTCTGATGGGGTTCTAATGAGGCAGTTATTCTGATGGGGTTCTAATGAGGCAGTTATTCTGATGGGGTTCTAATGAGGCAGTTATTCTGATGGGGTTCTAATGAGGCAGTTATTCTGATGGGGTTCTAACGAGGCAGTTATTCTGATGGGGTTCTAATGAGGCAGTTATTCTGATGGGGTTCTAAAGAGGCAGTTATTCTGATGGGGTTCTAATGAGGCAGTTATTCTGATGGGGTTCTAATGAGGCAGTTATTCTGATGGGGTTCTAACGAGGCAGTTATTCTGATGGGGTTCTAATGAGGCAGTTATTCTGATGGGGTTCTAATGAGGCAGTTATTCTGATGGGGTTCTAAATGAGGCAGTTATTCTGATGGGGTTCTAAATGAGGCAGTTATTCTGATGGGGTTCTAATGAGGCAGTTATTCTGATGGGGTTCTAACGAGGCAGATATAAGTTATATTCTCCAACATTCAATGATCATATTTCATTCGTTTAATTCCAGAAGTGGATGATGCAATCGCAGATTTCCCCTTTAAGGGGTTCTGACGAGATCAATTTGACTTCGTTCCAATGTTCCACTCAGACAGACAGAACACAGCACAGTATGCTGACAGCACAGCACACGTGTGACAGAGCTTCAGTCCCGGATGCTATTCAGTGATGATTTTAGCATGTAAATCTTTTTTTGGGGGACCAAAAACATGTTGGGATGCTTGTCAGCGAAGCGACTACACAACACAACACTAAATCATACAGTAATTAGACTATAACGTTGACAAAACGGTGCCCACAAACTATTAGGGCCTACAGAAAGATGTCCCAACACCAGAGTCCCAACACCAGAGTCCCAACAGCAGAGTCCCAACACCTTACCACAGCTACACTTGGCTTTCAGCGGAGCCTCGTCTAAAACAGTTCATTCAGCTTCATTTACTGCCTTTTAAATAAACATAGCTGATATGACTGACTTGTTTAAATAAATGTGTTTTTTTTACAGTCAATTGAGATGTACAAACTACGGCATAAGGGGACGACAAGCGGATAAGAGGCCATCTGTAATTTTGAATAAGATGAGCTCGGAAGTAGTCAATATAACTACTTGTTCTGCACTTTTGAAATGTGACAGAATGCAGAACATGGGCCGTTCCTACAGGATTCTCCCTGTACACCAAGTCAGAACCGTAGAATAAATAAAGGGGGCATATAAGCAGACAATGAAAGCTCTTACAATATTTGATGGCATTTCTCTAAAACAGGTTATAGGCTACATGCGCAGCACCAAGTCAGAACAGTAGGTGAAAATGGACCAAATTATTAGGGTGAGGCACATGGGCTACTAACATCTTACTACACAACATACACACTTAGTATTACTTTCTTAGCTACAGTATACACATCTCCCTGGCATATTTCATAACTTATCATTTTGTCATCAAAGTTTGTTATCAAAGTCTGCCATTCTCTGGATTCAGGCAACTGGGAACTCTGATGATGTCACGATGATCTTCAGGTCGAAGCTCTAGAAAGAGTTCCCGAGTTCCCGATTTTACAATTCCCGAGTTGGATGGAAGTTCGAATAGTATTTTCGCCTTTCGTAGCTCGCTTTTCCCCGAGTTCTCAAATCTTGCTGCTGTGATGGCACACTGTGGTATTTCACCCAGTAGATATGGGAGGTTATCAACATTGGGTTTGTTTTCGATTTCTTTGTGGATCTGTGTAATCTGATGGAAATATGTGTCTCTGATATGGTCATACATTGGGCAGGAGGTCAGTTTCCACCTCATCTTGTGGCAGCTGCTCAGCCCAGTCAAAACTGCCTGGCCCCCAATGGTGGAACAAACTCCCTCACGACGCCAGGACAGCGGAGTCAATCACCTTCCGGAGACACCTGAAACCCCACCTCTTTAAGGAATACCTCCCTCTCACCCCACCCCCTAAGTTTTAGATGCACTATTGTTAAGTGACTGTCTGTCATAAGTCTTTGTAAGTCGCTCTCTCATACTCTCAGTTTCCACCTCATTTTGTGGCAGTGCGCACATAGCCTGTCTTCTCTCTCTGTCTCTCTCTCTGTCTCTCTCTCTCTCTCTCTCTCTCTCTCTCTCTCTCTCTCTCTCTCTCTCTCTCTCTCTCTCTCTCTCTCTCTCTCTCTCTCTCTCTCTCTCTCTCTCTCTCTCTCTCTCTCTCTCTCTCTCTCTCTCTCTCTCTCTCTCTCTCTCTCTCTCTCTCTCTCTCTCTCTCTCTCTCTCTCTCTCTCTCTCTCTCTCTCTCTCAGGGAGGTTTTGTGTTAACTGTACCTCTCAGCTCAGTCTGTCCTAATCCGGTGGTTATAGACTGTAGTAAATCCTGTCTCTGTCAACAGATCAATAAAAGATTGATCCACAAGAGGCTCAGTGTGTGTTTGTAATCTGTGTGTGTGTAAAAAATACCTGACATCCTGAAGAGGTGTGTGTCATTGTCTAACTCTGTCTCTCTCTCTCTCTGTCTGTCTGTCTCTGTCTGTCTGTCTCTCTCTGTCTCTGTCTCTGTCTCTGTCTCTGTCTCTGTCTCTGTCTCTGTCTCTCTGTCTGTCTGTCTCTGTCTGTCTGTCTGTATGTCTCTCTCTGTCTCTCTCTCTCTCTTTCTCTCTCTGTCTCTCTCTCTCCAGACATCAGAGTATTCGGCCATGGCTCTAGCCGGTGGATTGGAGGAGATGAAAACCAATCTGGCCAATCCAGGGTCAGCGGGGGAGCTAGGAGCCAGTGTTCCGGGCCCACAGTCCTATCCACTGCCAGGTAAACATCTTTAGCCACGCCCAGATATTACCTCCTCAATTTCTACCCTCATATCTGACATTTACATTTCTTAATGTCTGCCTTTAACATAAAAATAATTAATAATTAAAAATAAAATAATTTCTACCCTCATATAAAAATAATTTTAGACAGTTGAAGCATTTTGTTTGTTGTTTGTATTGTAATCAGAACAAAATTTTGACTAAAGTCAGAAAAGTGATGTCAGGGCTGTTAGCGATTTCAAAAACAACAAACTGCCAACAATGAGCTGGATTTATCTCATTTAACATGACTCAGTGTTTGGGATCTCCCCTCCATCCCTCTCTCCTCTCCTCCATCCCTCTCTCCTCTCCTCCATCCCTCTCTCCTCTCCTCCATCCCTCGCTCCTCCCCACCATCCCTCTCCCCTCCATCCCTCTCTCCTTTCCTCCTCCAGGAGTGAGAGAAACAAGTGAGAACTGGAGAGAGAGAATAAAGCCCCTTGAATTGAATTTAATTGAGAAACAGGAGAGAAACAAGAGAGAAACAAGAGAGAAACAGGAGAGAAACAGGAGAGAGAGAGAAACAGGAGAGAAACAGCAGAGAAACAGGAGAGAAACAGGAGAGAGAGAGAAACAGGAGAGAAACAGGAGAGAAACAGAAGAGAAACAGGAGAGAAACATGAGAGAAACAGGAGAGAAACAGGAGAGAAACAGGAGAGAGAGAGAAACAGGAGAGAAACAGGAGAGAAACAGGAGAGAAACAGAGAGAAACAGGAGAGAAACAGGAGAGAGAGAGAAACATGAGAGAAACAGGAGAGAAACAGGAGAGAAACAGGAGAGAGAGAGGAGAGAAACAGGAGAGAGAGAGAAACAGGAGAGAGAGAGGAGAGAAACAGGAGAGAGAGAGAAACAGGAGAGAGAGGAGAGAAACAGGAGAGAGAGAGAAACAGGAGAGAGAGAGAAACAGGAGAGAGAGAGGAGAGAAACAGGAGAGAGAGAGGAGAGAAACAGGAGAGAGAGAGGAGAGAAACAGGAGAGAGAGAGGAGAGAAACAGGAGAGAGAGAGAAACAGGAGAGAAACAGGAGAGAAACAGGAGAGAAACAGGAGAGAGAGAGAAACAGGAGAGAGAGAAACAGGAGAGAAACAGGAGAGAAACAGGAGAGAGAGAGACAGGAGAGAAACAGGAGAGAAACAGGAGAGAAACAGGAGAGAAACAGAAGAGAAACAGGAGAGAAACATGAGAGAAACAGGAGAGAGAAACAGGAGAGAAACAGGAGAGAGAGAGGAGAGAAACAGGAGAGAGAGAGAGAAACAGGAGAGAAACAGGAGAGAAACAGGAGAGAAACAGGAGAGAAACAAGAAAGAAACAGGAGAGAAACAGGAGAGAAACAGGAGAGAAACAGGAGAGAAACAGGAAAGAAACAGGAGAGAGAGAGAAACATGAGAGAGAGAAAAACAGGAGAGAGAGAGAAACAGGAGAGAAACAGGAGAGAAACAGGAGAGAAACAGGAGAGAGAGAGGAGAGAAACAGGAGAGAGAGAGAAACAGGAGAGAAACAGGAGAGAAACAGGAGAGAAACAGGAAAGAAACAGGAGAGAGAGAGAAACATGAGAGAGAGAAAAACAGGAGAGAGAGAGAAACAGGAGAGAAACAGGAGAGAAAAGGAGAGAAACAGGAGAGAAACAGGAGAGAAACAGGAGAGAAACAGGAGAGAGAAACAGGAGAGAAACAGGAGAGAAACAGGAGAGAAACAGGAGAGAGAGAGAAACAGGAGAGAGAGAAACAGGAGAGAAACAGGAGAGAAACAAGAGAGAAACAGGAGAGAAACAGGAGAGAAACAAGAGAGAAACAGGAGAGAAACAGGAGAGAAACAGGAGAGAAACATGAGAGAGAGAGAAACAGGAGAGAGAAACAGGAGAGAGAGGAGAGAAACAGGAGAGAGAAACAGGAGAGAAACAGGAGAGAGAAACAGG
>NW_025746671.1:0-85000 GCF_021184085.1 Oncorhynchus gorbuscha
ACAGTTTCAGTCTCTGTTCTCCATTCTGTGTATTTGGACAGGGAAGCCACAGTTTCAGTCTCTGTTCTCCACACTGTGTATTTGGACAGGGAAGCCACAGTTTCAGTCTGTTCTCCACTGTGTATTTGGACAGGGAAGCCACAGTTTCAGTCTGTTCTCCACTCTGTGTATTTGGACAGGGAAGCCACAGTTTCAGTCTGTTCTCCACTCTGTGTATTTGGACAGGGAAGCCACAGTTTCAGTCTCTGTTCTCCACTGTGTATTTGGACAGGGAAGCCACAGTTTGTGACTCTACAAACTTGATGGCTGCATTTTGCAGTTAGTTTTGGTCGGTGGTAGACTGTGACAGAGAATAAACTTTATATCCTCCTCTCTCTCTCCTCCTACTGCTCCTCTCTCTCCTCCTACTGCCTCCCCCTCTCCTCCTCTCTCTCCTCCTACTGCCTCCCCCTCTCCTCTCTCTCCTCCTACTGCCTCCCCTCTTCTCCTCTCTCTCCTCCTACTGCCTCCCCCCCTCTTCTCCTCTCTCTCCTCCTACTGCCTCCCCTCTTCTCCTCTCTCTCCTCCTACTGCCTCCCCCCCTCTTCTCCTCTCTCTCCTCCTACTGCCTCCCCCTCTTCTCCTCTCTCTCCTCCTACTGCCTCCCCCTCTTCTCCCTCTCTCTCCTCCTACTGCCTCCCCCTCTTCTCCCTCTCTCCTCCTCCTACTGCCTCCCCCTCTTCTCCTCTCTCTCCTCCTACTGCCTCCCCTCTTCTCCTCTCTCCTCCTACTGCCTCCCCCCTCTTCTCCTCTCCTCCTACTGCCTCCCCCTCTCCTCCTACTGCCTCCCCCTGTCCTCCTACTGCCCCCTCTTCTCCTACTGCCCCCCTCTTCTCCTACTGCCCCCCTCTTCTCCTACTGCCTCCCCCTCTTCTCCTACTGCCCCTCTTCTCCTACTGCCTCCCCCTCTTCTCCTACTGCCTCCCCCTCTTCTCCTACTGCCCCCCTCTTCTCCTACTGCCCCCCTCTTCTCCTACTGCCCCCCTCTTCTCCTACTGCCCCCCTCTTCTCCTACTGCCTCCCCTCTTCTCCTACTGCCTCCCCCTCTTCTCCTACTGCCTCCCCCTCTTCTCCTACTGCCTCCCCCTCTCCTCCTACTGCCTCCTCCCTCTCCTCCTACTGCCTCCCCCTCTCCTCCTACTGCCTCCCCTCTCCTCCTACTGCCTCCCCTCTCCTCCTACTGCCTCCCCCTCTCCTCCTACTGCCTCCCCTCTCCTCCTACTGCCTCCCTCTCTCCTCCTACTGCCTCCCCTCTCCTCCTACTGCCTCCCCTCTCCTCCTACTGCCTCCCCCTCTCCTCCTACTGCCTCCCCTCTCCTCCTCCTCCCTCCCTTCTCTTCCTCCTACTGCCTCTCCCCCTTCCTTCTCCTCTCCCCCTCCCCCCTCTTCCTTCTCCTCTCTCCCCTCTTCTCCTCTCCTCTCTCCCCTCTTCTCCTCTCCCTCTCCTCCTACTGCCTCCCCCTCTCACTTCTCCTCTGCCTCCCCCTCTCACTTCTCCTCTCTCCTCTCCCCTCTCCTTCTCTCCCTCCCCTCTTCCTTCCCTCCTCTCTCCCCCTCTTCTCCTCTCCTCTCTCCTCCTCTTCTCCTCTGCCTCTCCCTCCTACTGCCTCCCCCTCTCTTCTCCTACTGCCTCCCCCTCTCCTCCTCTCTCCCCCTCCCCCTCTCCTCTCTCTCTCCTACTGCCTCCCCCTCTCCTCTCTCTCCTCCTACTGCCTCCCCCTCTTCTCTCTCTCCTCCTACTGCCTCCCCCCTCTCCTCTCTCTCCTCTACTGCCTCCCCCTCTTCTCTCTCTCCTCCTACTGCCTCCCCCTCTTCTCCTCTCTCTCCTCCTACTGCCTCCCCCTCTTTCTCTTCTCCTCCTACTGCCTCCCCTCTTCTCCTCCTACTGCCTCCCCCTCTTCTCCTCCTACTGCCTCCCCCCTTCTCCTCCTACTCTCCCCCTCTTCTCCTCCTACTGCCTCCCCTCTTCTCCTCCTACTGCCTCCCCCTCTTCTCCTCTACTGCCTACTCTTCTCCTCCTACTGCCTCCCCTCTTCTCCTCCTACTGCCTCCCCTCTTCTCCTCCTACTGCCTCCCCCTCTTCTCCTCCTACTGCCTCCCCCTCTTCTCCTCCTACTGCCTCCCTCTTCTCCTCCTACTGCCTCCCCCTCTTCTCCTCCTACTGCCTCTCTCTTCTCCCTCCTACTGCCTCCCCTCTTCTCCTCCTACTGCCTCCCCCTCTTCTCCTCCTACTGCCTCCCCCTCTTCTCCTCCTACTGCCTCTCCTCCTCCTACTGCCTCCCCCTCTTCTCCTCCTACTGCCTCCCCTCTCCTCCTCCTACTGCCTCCCCCTCCTCTCCTCCTCTCCCAGGTACCAACCTGTGTGCGGAGGCTAATGGTGGGTGTAGCCACCTATGCCTGTATAAGCCGGTGGGCGTCCAGTGTGCCTGTCCCATTGGTCTAGAGCTGATAGCTGACCTGTCCACCTGCATCGTACCAGAAGCCTTCCTCCTCTTCTCCCGACACACAGACATCAGACGCATCTCCTTGGAAACCAACAACAACAACGTGGCCATCCCGCTGACCGGGTTAAAGAGGCGTCTGCACTTGACTTTGACATCACCGACAACCGGATCTACTGGACAGATATCACACTGAAGGTAAGGAGGGAGGTGTCTCTCTCTGGCTCGGAGCCATCAGTTCACGAAGCAGGCTGATAAAGCCCAGATTACCTTCAGTCCAATAGTAACCCCTCTCTCCTCTCTCTCTCCTCCTCCTCTTCTCTCCTCTCTCTCCTCTCTCTCTCCTCTCCTCTCTCTCTCCTCTCCTCTCTCTCTCTCCTCTCTCTCCTCTCCTCCTCTCTCTCCTCTCTCTCCTCTCCTCTCCTCTCCCTCTCCCCTCTCTCTCCAGACAATCAGTCGTGCGTTTATGAATGGCAGCGCTCTGGAACACGTGGTGGAGTTTGGCCTGGACTACCCAGAAGGCATGGCGGTGGACTGGTTGGGGAAGAATCTGTACTGGGCCGACACTGGGACCAATCGTATTGAGGTGGCCAAGCTGGATGGACAGCACAGACAGGTCCTAGTCTGGAAGGATCTGGACAGCCCTCGAGCCCTGGCACTGGACCCTGCTGAGGGGTAGGTACTGACTCACTCTGAGATTCAGTCTAATCTGGGTTTTAGCTCTCTGATTGATAACGATGTTCTGTCTGAGATTCAGTCTAATCTGGGTTTTAGCCCTCTGATTGGATAACGGTGTTCTGTCTAATCTGGGTTTTAGCCCTCTGATTGGATAACGGTGTTCTGTCTGAGATTCAGTCTAATCTGGGTTTTAGCCCTCTGATTGGATAACGGTGTTCTGTCTGAGATTCAGTCTAATCTGGGTTTTAGCTCTCTGACTGGATAACGGTGTTCTGTCTGAGATTCAGTCTAATCTGGGTTTTAGCCTCTGATTGGATAACGGTGTTCTGTCTGAGATTCAGTCTAATCTGGGTTTTAGCCCTCTGATTGGATAACGGTGTTCTGTCTGAGATTCAGTCTAATCTGGGTTTTAGCCCTCTGACTGGATAACGGTGTTCTGTCTAATCTGGGTTTTAGCCCTCTGACTGGATAACGATGTTCTGTCTAATCTGGGTTTTAGCCCTCTGATTGGATAACGATGTTCTGTCTAATCTGGGTTTTAGCTCTCTGATTGGATAACGGTGTTCTGTCTGAGATTCAGTCTAATCTGGGTTTTAGCCCTCTGACTGGATAACGGTGTTCTGTCTGAGATTCAGTCTAATCTGGGTTTTAGCCCTCTGACTGGATAACGATGTTCTGTCTAATCTGGGTTTTAGCTCTCTGATTGGATAACGGTGTTCTGTCTAATCTGGGTTTTAGCTCTCTGACTGGATAACGGTGTTCTGTCTGAGATTCAGTCTAATCTGGGTTTTAGCCCTCTGACTGGATAACGGTGTTCTGTCTGAGATTCAGTCTAATCTGGGTTTTAGCCCTCTGACTGGATAACGGTGTTCTGTCTGAGATTCAGTCTAATCTGGGTTTTAGCCCTCTGACTGATAACGGTGTTCTGTCTAATCTGGGTTTTAGCCCTCTGATTGGATAACGGTGTTCTGTCTGGAGATTCAGTCTAATCTGGGTTTTAGCCCTCTGACTGGATAACGGTGTTCTGTCTAATCTGGGTTTTAGCCCTCTGACTGGATAACGGTGTTCTGTCTAATCTGGGTTTTAGCCCTCTGACTGGATAACGATGTTCTGTCTAATCTGGGTTTTAGCCCTCTGATTGGATAACGATGTTCTGTCTAATCTGGGTTTTAGCTCTCTGATTGGATAACGGTGTTCTGTCTGAGATTCAGTCTAATCTGGGTTTTAGCCCTCTGACTGGATAACGGTGTTCTGTCTGAGATTCAGTCTAATCTGGGTTTTAGCCCTCTGACTGGATAACGATGTTCTGTCTAATCTGGGTTTTAGCTCTCTGATTGGATAACGGTGTTCTGTATGAGATTCAGTCTAATCTGGGTTTTAGCTCTCTGTTCTAATGTATCTGACTAATGTCTTTTTCTAGGTTTATGTACTGGACAGAGTGGGGTGGGAAGCCCAAGATTGACCGCTCAGCGATGGACGGGACGGGCGGATCACTCTGGTGCCCAACGTGGGCCGAGCCAACGGGCTGACCATCGACTATGCCGAGAGGCGACTGTACTGGACTGACCTGGACACGACACTCATAGAGTCCTCCAACATGCTGGGTGAGTTATCACACACACACACACACACACACACACACACACACACACACACACACACACACACACACACACACACACACACACACACACACACACACACACACACACACACACACAGGTCTAACTGTTCCCTCTCTCCTCTCCTCCTCCTCCTGTCTCCTCCAGGTCTAATTGTTCCCCTCTCTCTCCTCTCCTCCTCCTCCTGTCTCCTCCAGGTCTAATTGTTCCCTCTCTCTCCTCTCCTCCTCCTCCTGTCTCCTCCAGGTCTAATTGTTGTTCTCTCCTCTCCTCCTGTCTCCTCCAGGTCTAACTGTTCCCTCTCTCCTCCTCCTGTCTCCTCCAGGTCTAACTGTTCCCCTCTCTCTCCCTCCTCCTCCTCCTGTCTCCTCCAGGTCTAACCTCTCTCTCCTCTCCTCCTCCTCCTGTCTCCTCCAGGTCTAACTGTTCCCTCTCCTCTCCTCTCCTCCTCCTCCTGTCTCCTCCAGGTCTAACTGTTCCCTCTCTGTCCTCTCCTCCCTGTCTCCTCCAGGTCTAACTGTTCCTCTCTCCTCCTCCTGTCTCCTCCAGGTCTAATTGTTCCCTTCCTCTCCTCCTGTCTCCTCCAGGTCTAATTGTTCCCTCTCTCTCCTCTCCTCCTCCTCCTGTCTCCTCCAGGTCTAACTGTTCCCTCTCTCTCCTCTCCTCCTCCTGTTTCCTCCAGGTCTAACTGTTCCCTCTCTCTCCTCTCCTCCTCCTGTCTCCTCCAGGTCTAACTGTTCCCTCTCTCTCCTCTCCTCCTGTCTCCTCCAGGTCTAACTGTTCCCTCTCTCTCCTCTCCTCCTCCTCCTGTCTCCTCCAGGTCTAACTGTTCCCTCTCTCTCCTCTCCTCCTCCTGTTTCCTCCAGGTCTAACTGTTCCCTCTCTCTCCTCTCCTCCTCCTGTCTCCTCCAGGTCTAACTGTTCCCTCTCTCTCCTCTCCTCCTCCTGTTTCCTCCAGGTCTAACTGTTCCCCTCTCTCCTCTCCTCCTCCTGTTTCCTCCAGGTCTAACTGTTCCCTCTCTCTCCTCTCCTCCTCCTGTTTCCTCCAGGTCTAACTGTTCCCTCTCTCTCCTCTCCTCCTCCTGTTTCCTCCAGGTCTAACTGTTCCTCTCTCTCCTCTCCTCCTCCTGTCTCCTCCAGGTCTAACTGTTCCCTCTCTCTCCTCTCCTCCTCCTCCTCCAGGTCTAACTGTTCCCTCTCTCTCCTCTCCTCCTCCTGTTTCCTCCAGGTCTAACTGTTCCCTCTCTCTCCCTCCTCCTCCTGTCTCCTTCAGGTCTAACTGTTCCCTCTCTCTCCTCTCCTCCTCCTGTCTCCTTCAGGTCTAACTGTTCCCTCTCTCTCTCTCCTCCTCCTGTCTCCTTCAGGTCTAACTGTTCCTCTCTCTCCTCTCCTCCTCCTGTCTCCTTCAGGTCTAACTGTTCCCTCTCTCTCCTCTCCTCCTCCTGTTTCCTCCAGGTCTAACTGTTCCCTCTCTCTCCTCCTCCTGTCTCCTCCAGGTCTAACTGTTCCCTCTCTCTCCTCTCCTCCTCCTGTCTCCTCCAGGTCTAACTGTTCCCTCTCTCTCCTCTCCTCCTCCTGTCTCCTCCAGGTCTAACTGTTCCCTCTCTCTCCTCTCCTCCTCCTCCTGTCTCCTCCAGGTCTAACTGTTCCCTCTCTCTCCTCTCCTCCTCCTGTTTCCTCCAGGTCTAACTGTTCCCTCTCTCTCCTCTCCTCCTCCTGTTTCCTCCAGGTCTAACTGTTCCCTCTCTATCCTCTCCTCCTCCTGTCTCCTTCAGGTCTAACTGTTCCCTCTCTCTCCTCTCCTCCTCCTCCTGTCTCCTCCAGGTCTAATTGTTCCCTCTCTCTCCTCTCCTCCTCCTCCTGTCTCCTCCAGGTCTAACTGTTCCCTCTCTATCCTCTCCTCCTCCTGTCTCCTCCAGGTCTAACTGTTCCCTCTCTCTCCTCTCCTCCTCCTGTCTCCTCCAGGTCTAACTGTTCCCTCTCTCTCCTCTCCTCCTCCTCCTGTCTCCTCCAGGTCTAACTCTTCCCTCTCCTCCTCCTGTCTCCCCAGGTCTAACTGTTCCTCCTCCTCCTCCTGTCTCCCCAGGTCTAACTGTTCCTCCTCTGCTCCCCCAGGTCTGGAGCGTGAGGTTATAGCCGGCGACCTCCCCACCCCTTTGGTTTGACCCAGTACCAGGATTACATCTATTGGACGGACTGGTCTCAGCGCAGCATCGAACGGGCCAATAAGACATCGGGCCAGAACCGTACGGTCATCCAGGGTCACCTAGACTACGTGATGGACATCTTGGTCTTCCACTCGTCACGCCAGGGGGGCTGGAACGCCTGCGCCTCCACCAATGGGCAATGCTCACACCTCTGTCTGGCTGTACCAATCAGCAGCTTCGTCTGCGGATGTCCCGCCCACTTCTCCCTCAACAATGACAACAAGACCTGCAGTGGTGAGAGACGCACACACACACACACACACACACACACACGGTACTAGGTCTGTAACTGGGCTGTAGCTCCCACAGCATAGCCAAGAAAAACAGCCACTGGCCATTATTCCTCCTCCACCAAACTTTACAGTTGGCACTATGAATTGGGGCAGGGAGTGTTCCCCTGGCATCCTCCTAACCCAGATGTGTCTGTCAGACTGTCAGATGGTGAAGCGTGATTCATCGCTCCAGACAAAGCGTTTCCACTGCCCGAGAGCTGTACACCACTCCAGCCGACGCTTGGCATTGAGCATGGTAATCTTAGGCTTGTGTGGGGCTGCTCGGCCATGGAAACCCATTTCATGAAGCTCCAGACAAACAGTTTTTGAGGCAGTTTGGAACTCGGTAGTGAGCGCTGCAACAGAGGCAGTTTGGAACTCGGTAGTGAGCGCTGTAACAGAGGCAGTTTGGAACTCGGTAGTGAGCGCTGCAACAGAGGCAGTTTGGAACTCGGTAGTGAGCGCTGCAACAGAGGCAGTTTGGAACTCGGTAGTGAGCGCTGTAACAGAGGCAGTTTGGAACTCGGTAGTGAGCGCTGCAACAGAGGCAGTTTGGAACTCGGTAGTGAGCGCTGCAACAGAGGCAGTTTGGAACTCGGTAGTGAGCGCTGCAACAGAGGCAGTTTGGAACTCGGTAGTGAGTGCTGCAACAGAGGCAGTTTGGAACTCTGTAGTGAGTGATGCAACAGAGGCAGTTTGGAACTCGGTAGTGAGTGCTGCAACAGAGGCAGTTTGGAACTCGGTAGTGAGTGCTGCAACAGAGGCAGTTTGGAACTCGGTAGTGAGTGCTGCAACAGAGGCAGTTTGGAACTCGGTAGTGAGTGCTGCAACAGAGGCAGTTTGGAACTCGGTAGTGAGTGCTGCAACAGAGGCAGTTTGGAACTCGGTAGTGAGTGCTGCAACAGAGGCAGTTTGGAACTCGGTAGTGAGTGCTGCAACAGAGGCAGTTTGGAACTCGGTAGTGAGTGCTGCAACAGAGGCAGTTTGGAACTCGGTAGTGAGTGCTGCAACAGAGGCAGTTTGGAACTCGGTAGTGAGTGCTGCAACAGAGGCAGTTTGGAACTCGGTAGTGAGTGCTGCAACAGAGGCAGTTTGGAACTCGGTAGTGAGTGCTGCAACAGAGGCAGTTTGGAACTCGGTAGTGAGTGCTGCAACAGAGGCAGTTTGGAACTCGGTAGTGAGTGCTGCAACAGAGGCAGTTTGGAACTCGGTAGTGAGTGCTGCAACAGAGGCAGTTTGGAACTCGGTAGTGAGTGCTGCAACAGAGGCAGTTTGGAACTCGGTAGTGAGTGATGCAACAGGCCACTTCACATTAACAGCACTTACAGTTGACCATGGGCAGCTCGAGCAGAGCAGAAATTTGACAAACTGGCTTGTTGAAAGGTGACATCCTATGAGTCACTGAGCTCTGCAGTAGGGGTCATTCTACTGACATTGTTTGTCTATGGAGATTGCATGGCTGTGTGCTCAATTTTATACACCTGTCAGCAAGGCTGTGGCTGAAACAGCCAAATCCACTAATTTGAAGGGGTGTTGACATACTGCTGGTCATATACTGTAGATGCCCCCACAGCTATGCTGACCAGGGGAGAGAGAACCCACTGGGCCACCCACTGTGATCATTATTCAGACATCACAGGCTTGATTCTGTCTCTGTCCCTTTCCCTCTTCATATCTCTCCTCTCTCTTTGTTTTTCTCTCTCTCCATTCATTTCTCATCCAAAGTGATTGTTATAATGGTCTCTTCCTCCTCCTCCTCCTCCTCCTCCTCCTCCTCCTCCTCCTCCTCCTCCTCCTCCTCCTCCTCCTCCAGCCCCTACGTCGTTCCTCTGTCTGTCTCTCTCCATTCATTTCTCATCCAAAGTGATTGTTATAATGGTCTCTTCCTCCTCCTCCTCCTCCTCCTCCCCCTCCTCCTCCTCCTCCTCCTCCTCCAGCCCCTACGTCGTTCCTCTGTCTGTCTCTCTCCATTCATTTCTCATCCAAAGTGATTGTTATAATGGTCTCTTCTCCTCCTCCTCCTCCTCCAGCCCCTACGTCGTTCCTCTGTCTGTCTCTCTCCATTCATTTCTCATCCAAAGTGATTGTTATAATGGTCTCTTCTCCTCCTCCTCCTCCTCCAGCCCCTACGTCGTTCCTCTGTCTCTCTCTCTATTAATTTCTCATCCAAAGTGATTGTTTTAATGGTCTCTTCCCCCTCCTCCTCCTCCTCCAGCCCCTACGTCGTTCCTCTGTCTCTCTCTCCATTCATTTCTCATCCAAAGTGATTGTTTTAATGGTCTCTTCCTCCTCCTCCTCCTCCAGCCCCTACGTCGTTCCTCTGTCTCTCTCTCCATTCATTTCTCATCCAAAGTGATTGTTATAATGGTCTCTTCCTCCTCCTCCTCCTCCAGCCCCTACGTCGTTCCTCTGTCTCTCTCTATTCATTTCTCATCCAAAGTGATTGTTATAATGGTCTCTTCCCCCTCCTCCTCCTCCTCCTCCTCCTCCTCCTCCAGCCCCTACGTCGTTCCTCTGTCTCTCTCATTCATTTCTCATCCAAAGTGATTGTTATAATGGTCTCTTCCCCCTCCTCCTCCTCCAGCCCCTACGTCGTTCCTCTGTCTCTCTCTATTCATTTCTCATCCAAAGTGATTGTTATAATGGTCTCTTCCTCCTCCTCCTCCTCCAGCCCCTACGTCGTTCCTCTGTCTGTCTCTATTCATTTCTCATCCAAAGTGATTGTTGTAATGGTCTCTTCCTCCTCCTCCTCCTCCTCCAGCCCCTACGTCGTTCCTCTGTCTCTCTCTCTATTCATTTCTCATCCAAAGTAATTGTTGTAATGGTCTCTTCCTCCTCCTCCTCCTCCAGCCCCTACGTCGTTCCTCTGTCTCTCTCTCTATTCATTTCTCATCCAAAGTAATTGTTGTAATGGTCTCTTCCTCCTCCTCCTCCTCCAGCCCCTACGTCGTTCCTCTGTCTCTCTCTCTATTCATTTCTCATCCAAAGTAATTGTTGTAATGGTCTCTTCTCCCTCCTCCTCCTCCAGCCCCTACGTCGTTCCTCTGTCTCTCTCATTCATTTCTCATCCAAAGTAATTGTTGTAATGGTCTCTTCTCCCTCCTCCTCCTCCTCCAGCCCCTACGTCGTTCCTCTGTCTCTCTCATTCATTTCTCATCCAAAGTAATTGTTGTAATGGTCTCTTCTCCCTCCTCCTCCTCCTCCAGCCCCTACGTCGTTCCTCTGTCTCTCTCATTCATTTCTCATCCAAAGTAATTGTTGTAATGGTCTCTTCTCCCTCCTCCTCCTCCAGCCCCTACGTCGTTACTCTGTCTCTCTCTATTCATTTCTCATCCAAAGTAATTGTTATAATGGTCTCTTCCCCCTCCTCCTCCTCCTCCTCCTCCTCCTCCAGCCCCTACGTCGTTCCTCTGTCTCTCTCTATTCATTTCTCATCCAAAGTGATTGTTTTAATGGTCTCTTCCCCCTCCTCCTCCTCCTCCTCCTCCCCCTCCAGCCCCTACGTCGTTCCTCTCTCTCTCCATTCATTTCTCATCCAAAGTAATTGTTTTAATGGTCTCTTCCCCTCCTCCTCCTCCAGCCCCTACGTCGTTCCTCTCTCTCTCTATTCATTTCTCATCCAAAGTGATTGTTTTAATGGTCTCTTCCTCCTCTTCCTCCTCCTCCTCCTCCTCTTCCTCTTCCTCCTCCTCCTCCAGCCCCTACGTCGTTCCTCTGTCTCTCTCTATTCATTTCTCATCCAAAGTGATTGTTTTAATGGTCTCTTCCCCCTCCTCCTCCTCCTCCTCCTCCTCCAGCCCCTACGTCGTTCCTCTGTCTCTCTCATTCATTTCTCATCCAAAGTGATTGTTTTAATGGTCTCTTCCTCCTCCTCCTCCTCCTCCTCCTCCTCCTCCAGCCCCTACGTCGTTCCTCTGTCTCTCTCCATTCATTTCTCATCCAAAGTGATTGTTATAATGGTCTCTTCCTCCTCCTCCTCCTCCAGCCCCTACGTCGTTCCTCTGTCTCTCTCATTCATTTCTCATCCAAAGTGATTGTTATAATGGTCTCTTCCCCCTCCTCCTCCTCCAGCCCCTACGTCGTTCCTCTGTCTGTCTCTCTCCATTCATTTCTCATCCAAAGTGATTGTTATAATGGTCTCTTCCTCCTCCTCCTCCTCCTCCTCCTCCTCCAGCCCCTACGTCGTTCCTCTGTCTCTCTCTATTCATTTCTCATCCAAAGTGATTGTTTTAATGGTCTCTTCCCCCTCCTCCTCCTCCTCCTCCTCCTCCTCCAGCCCCTACGTCGTTCCTCTGTCTCTCTCCATTAATTTCTCATCCAAAGTGATTGTTATAATGGTCTCTTCCTCCTCCTCCTCCTCCTCTTCCTCTTCCTCTTCCTCTTCCTCTTCCTCTTCCTCCTCTTCCTCCTCCTCCTCCTCCTCCTCCTCCAGCCCCTACGTCGTTCCTCTGTCTCTCTCTATTCATTTCTCATCCAAAGTGATTGTTTTAATGGTCTCTTCCCCCTCCTCCTCTTCCTCCTCCTCCTCCTCCTCCTCCTCCAGCCCCTACGTCGTTCCTCTTGTTCAGTCAGAAGTCAGCCATTAACCGGATGGTGATGGATGAGCACCAGTCTCCTGACATCATCCTTCCCATCCACAGTCTGAGGAACGTCAGGGCTATAGACTACGACCCCCTGGAAAAACAACTGTACTGGATCGACTCCAAACAGAACGCAATCCGCAGAGCGCAGGAGAACGGGAACATGGTAGGTCCACTGATCCAGACCCTTTGCCTCCATAAACCACATCGGGGCGTAGATCAGTGTGTTACGGGTTTACCAGGTCAACACCATTTGACTGACTGCCTCTTCCTCCTATCAGAGCATGATTTTACTGACTGCCTGTTCCTCCTATCAGAGTATGAGTTGACTGACGGCCTGTTCCTCCTATCAGAGTATGAGTTGACTGACGGCCTGTTCCTCCTATCAGAGTATGAGTTGACTGACGGCCTGTTCCTCCTATCAGAGCATGAGTTGACTGACGGCCTGTTCCTCCTATCAGAGTATGAGTTGACTGACGGCCTGTTCCTCCTATCAGAGTATGAGTTGACTGACGGCCTGTTCCTCCTATCAGAGTATGAATTGACTGACTGCCTGTTCCTCCTATCCTATCAGAGTATGATTTTACTGACGGCCTGTTCCTCCTATCAGAGCATGAGTTGACTGACGGCCTGTTCCTCCTATCAGAGTATGATTTGACTGACTGCCTGTTCCTCCTATCAGAGTATGATTTTACTGACGGCCTGTTCCTCCTATCAGAGTATGAGTTGACTGACGGCCTGTTCCTCCTATCAGAGTATGATTTGACTGACGGCCTGTTCCTCCTATCAGAGTATGAATTGACTGACGGCCTGTTCCTCCTATCCTATCAGAGTATGAGTTGACTGACGGCCTGTTCCTCCTATCAGAGTATGAGTTGACTGACGGCCTGTTCCTCCTATCAGAGTATGAGTTGACTGACGGCCTGTTCCTCCTATCCTATCAGAGTATGACGGTGGTGTGGAGCCAAGTGGGCGGTCCTAACCTGGGCCTCCAGCCGTTTGACCTGAGCATCGACATCTACAGCCGCTTCATCTACTGGACCAGCGAGGTCACTAATGTCATTAACGTGACGAGGACAGACGGCAGCCGGGTGGGAGTGGTGCTGAGAGGAGAACACGACAGACCCAGAGCCATCGTGGTCAACCCAGAGCGAGGGTTAGTAGTTGAAGAAACGCTCTGTGATGTGTCTCTCTTCCTCTGTTTTGCGGGGTCACAGACAGACTCCTGTCCCAGAAAGGGGGACCTTGTTGCCTCGTCGTGTTTTACTTGGCCTGTACGACGGGGCGAAATGATTAATCCAGAAGAAATGTGAAAAGTATAATAACCGTTTGGTAGAAATGAAACGGAACAGTTTGGAGAATATGGCACAAATGATTAGACCAAAGACGAGGACACAACAGTTCACGAGACTGAATCCAAACATCACACTGTTGATTTAATGGCCATTGTTACATTTGCTGTACCCTTCACCTCGTGTTGATAACGACATCCTGGGGAAATGTGGGGTAGGACTGTTCCCTTCACCTCGTGTTGATAACGACATCCTGGGATAATATGGGGTGGGACTGTTCCTGGGATAATGTGGGGTAGGACTGTTCCTGGGATAATGTGGGGTAGGACTGTACCCTTCACCTCGTGTTGATAACGACATCCTGGGAAATGTGGGGTAGGACTGTTCCCTTCACCTCGTGTTGATAACGACATCCTGGGATAATATGGGGTGGGACTGTTCCCTTCACCTCGTGTTGATAACGACATCCTGGGGAAATGTGGGGTAGGACTGTTCCTGGGATAATGTGCGTAGGACTGTTCATGGGATAATGTGGGGTAGGACTGTTCCCTTCACCTCGTGTTGATAACGACATCCTGGGGAAATGTGGGGTAGGACTGTTCCTGGGATAATGTGCGTAGGACTGTCCCTGGGACAATGTGGGGTAGGACTGTTCCTGGGATAATGTGGGGTAGGACCGTTCCCTTCACCTCGTGTTGATAACGACATCCTGGGGAAATGTGGGGTAGGACTGTCCCTGGGACAATGTGGGGTAGGACTGTCCCTGGGACAATGTGGGGTAGGACCGTTCCTGGGGAAATGTGGGGTAGGACTGTTCCTGGGATAATGTGGGGTAGGACTGTTCCCTTCACCTCGTGTTGATAACGACATCCTGGGATAATATGGGGTGGGACTGTTCCCTTCACCTCGTGTTGATAACGACATCCTGGGGAAATGTGGGGTAGGACTGTCCCTGGGACAATGTGGGGTAGGACCGTTCCTGGGGAAATGTGGGGTAGGACTGTTCCCTTCACCTCGTGTTGATAACGACATCCTGGGATAATATGGGGTGGGACTGTTCCCTTCACCTCGTGTTGATAACGACATCCTGGGGAAATGTGGGGTAGGACTGTTCCTGGGATAATGTGCGTAGGACTGTCCCTGGGACAATGTGGGGTAGGACTGTTCCTGGGATAATGTGGGGTAGGACCGTTCCCTTCACCTCGTGTTGATAACGACATCCTGGGGAAATGTGGGGTAGGACTGTCCCTGGGACAATGTGGGGTAGGACTGTCCCTGGGACAATGTGGGGTAGGACCGTTCCTGGGGAAATGTGGGGTAGGACTGTTCCTGGGATAATGTGGGGTAGGACTGTTCCCTTCACCTCGTGTTGATAACGACATCCTGGGATAATATGGGGTGGGACTGTTCCCTTCACCTCGTGTTGATAACGACATCCTGGGGAAATGTGGGGTAGGACTGTTCCTGGGATAATGTGCGTAGGACTGTTCATGGGATAATGTGGGGTAGGACTGTTCCCTTCACCTCGTGTTGATAACGACATCCTGGGATAATATGGGGTGGGACTGTTCCCTTCACCTCGTGTTGATAACGACATCCTGGGGAAATGTGGGGTAGGACTGTTCCTGGGATAATGTGCGTAGGACTGTTCATGGGATAATGTGGGGTAGGACTGTTCCCTTCACCTCGTGTTGATAACGACATCCTGGGATAATATGGGGTGGGACTGTTCCCTTCACCTCGTGTTGATAACGACATCCTGGGGAAATGTGGGGTAGGACTGTTCCTGGGATAATGTGCGTAGGACTGTTCATGGGATAATGTGGGGTAGGACTGTTCCCTTCACCTCGTGTTGATAACGACATCCTGGGGAAATGTGGGGTAGGACTGTTCCTGGGATAATGTGCGTAGGACTGTTCCTGGGGAAATGTGGGGTAGGACTGTTCCTGGGACAGTGTGGGGTAGGACTGTTCCTGGGACAGTGTGGGGTAGGACTGTTCCTGGGACAGTGTGGGGTAGGACTGTTCCTGGGACAGTGTGGGGTAGGACCGTTCCCTTCACCTCGTGTTGATAACGACATCCTGGGGAAATGTGGGGTAGGACTGTCCCTGGGACAATGTGGGGTAGGACTGTCCCTGGGACAATGTGGGGTAGGACCGTTCCTGGGATAATGTGGGGTAGGACTGTTCCTGGGATAATGTGGGGTAGGACTGTTCCTGGGATAATGTGGGGTAGGACTGTTCCTGGGATAATGTGGGGTAGGACTGTTCCTGGGATAATGTGGGGTAGGACTGTTCCTGGGGAAATGTGGGGTAGGACTGTTCCTGGGGAAATGTGGGGTAGGACCGTTCCTGGGATAATGTGGGGTAGGACCGTTCCTGGGATAATGTGGGGTAGGACCGTTCCTGGGGAAATGTGGGGTAGGACCGTTCCTGGGGAAATGTGGGGTAGGACCGTTCCTGGGGAAATGTGGGGTAGGACTGTTCCTGGGGAAATGTGGGGTAGGACTGTTCCTGGGACAGTGTGGGGTAGGACTGTTCCTGGGACAGTGTGGGGTAGGACTGTTCCTGGGACAGTGTGGGGTAGGTGCACCATAAGACAAATACTGTTATGTACCTCTCCAGATGTACACAGCCGTCATGTCTGTTAATATAGTCTCCTCTCTCTCCAGGTACATGTACTTTACCAACCTGCAGGAGCGCAGTCCTAAGATAGAACGAGCAGCGCTCGACGGGACAGAGAGAGAGGTGTTGTTCTTCAGTGGCCTGGGGAAGCCCGTTGCCCTGGCCATAGACAATGAGGTCGGCAAGCTGTTCTGGGTCGACTCAGACCTCCGGCGCATCGAGAGCAGTGACCTATCAGGTGCCTACCAACCTCATGTCAGCCAATCACTGATCTGCCTGGCCGAGGTCATAGCCAATCACTGCTCCGTTCCTTCACTTCCTGACCCTTGTTTTGCCTCTCCCCCCTCCTCCAGGAGCCAAATGTCAGCCAATCACTGATCTGCCTGGCCGAGGTCATAGCCAATCACTGCTCCGTTCCTTCACTTCCTGACCCTTGTTTTGCCTCTCCCCCCCTCCTCCAGGAGCCAATCGGATTGTGATTGAGGACTCCAACATCCTCCAGCCGGTTGGTCTGACGGTGTTTGGTAACCACCTGTACTGGATCGACCGTCAGCAGCAGATGATCGAACGCATCGACAAGACGACCAGGGAGGGAAGGACCAAGATCCAGGCTCGCATTGCCTCTCTCAGCGACATTCACGCTGTCTACGACCTCGACATGAGCGAGTACAGTAAGTATTCTGACCTCTGACCCCTCTACTCAGCAGCTAGACATGAGAGTACAGATAGTATTCTGACCTCTGACCCCTCTACTCAGCAGCTACACATGAGAGTACAGATAGTATTCTGACCTCTGACCCCTCTACTCAGCAGCTAGACATGAGAGTACAGATAGTATTCTGACCTCTGACCCCTCTCCTCAGCAGCTAGACATGAGTACAGATAGTATTCTGACCTCTGACCCCTCTCCTCAGCAGCTAGACATGAGTACAGATAGTATTCTGACCTCTGACCCCTCTACTCAGCAGCTACACATGAGAGTACAGATAGTATTCTGACCTCTGACCCCTCTACTCAGCAGCTAGACATGAGAGTACAGATAGTATTCTGACCTCTGACCCCTCTCCTCAGCAGCTAGACATGAGTACAGATAGTATTCTGACCTCTGACCCCTCTCCTCAGCAGCTAGACATGAGTACAGATAGTATTCTGACCTCTGACCCCTCTCCTCAGCAGCTAGACATGAGAGTACAGATAGTATTCTGACCTCTGACCCCTCTCCTCAGCAGCTAGACATGAGAGTACAGATAAATCAAATCAAAATCAAATCAAATCAAATTTTATTTGTCACATACACATGGTTAGCAGATGTTAATGCGAGTGTAGCGAAATGCTTGTGCTTCTAGTTCCGACAATGCAGTGATAACCAACAAGTAATCTAACTAACAATTCCAAAACTACTGTCTTATACACAGTGTAAGGGGATAAGGAACATGTACATAAGGATATATGAATGAGTGATGGTACAGAGCAGCATACAGTAGATGGTATCGAGTACAGTATATACATATGAGATGAGTATGTAGACAAAGTAAACAAAGTGGCATAGTTAAAGTGGCTAGTGATACATGTGTTACATAAGGATGCAGTCGATGTTGTAGAGTACAGTATATACATATGTATATGAGATGAATAATGTAGGGTAAGTAACATTATATAAGGTAGCATTGTTTAAAGTGGCTAGTGATATATTTACATCATTTCCCATCAATTCCCATTATTAAAATGGCTGGAGTTGGGTCAGTGTCAATGACAGTGTGTTGGCAGCAGCCACTCAATGTTAGTGGTGGCTATTTAACAGTCTGATGGCCTTGAGATAGAAGCTGTTTTTCAGTCTCTCGGTCCCAGCTTTGATGCACCTGTACTGACCTCGCCTTCTGGATGATAGCGGGGTGAACAGGCAGTGGTTCGGGTGGTTGATGTCCTTGATGATCTTTATGGCCTTCCTGTAACAACGGGTGGTGTAGGTGTCCTGGAGGGCAGGTAGTTTGCCCCCGGTGATGCGTTGTGCAGTCCTCACTACCCTCTGGAGAGCCTTACGGTTGAGGGCGGAGCAGTTGCCGTACCAGGCGGTGATACAGCCCGCCAAGATGCTCTCGATTGTGCATCTGTAGAAGTTTGTGAGTGCTTTTGGTGACAAGCCGAATTTCTTCAGCCTCCTGAGGTTGAATAGGCGCTGCTGCGCCTTCTTCACGACGCTGTCAGTGTGAGTGGACCAATTCAGTTTGTCTGTGATGTGTATGCCGAGGAACTTAAAACTAGCTACCCTCTCCACTACTGTTCCATCGATGTGGATAGGGGTGTTCCCTCTGCTGTTTCCTGAAGTCCACAATCATCTGCTTAGTTTTGTTGACGTTGAGTGTGAGGTTATTTTCCTGGCACCACACTCCGAGGGCCCTCACCTCCTCCCTGTAGGCCGTCTCGTCGTTGTTGGTAATCAAGCCTACCACTGTTGTGTCGTCCGCAAACTTGATGATTGAGTTGGAGGCGTGCGTGGCCACGCAGTCGTGGGTGAACAGGGAGTACAGGAGAGGGCTCAGAACGCACCCTTGTGGGGCCCCGTGTTGAGGATCAGCGGGGAGGAGATGTTGTTGCCTACCCTCACCACCTGGGGCGGCCCGTCAGGAAGTCCAGTACCCAGTTGCACAGGGCGGGGTCGAGACCCAGGGTCTCAAGCTTGATGACGAGCTTGGAGGGTACTATGGTGTTGAATGCCGAGCTGTAGTCGATGAACAGCATTCTCACATAGGTATTCCTCTTGTCCAGGTGGGTTAGGGCAGTGTGCAGTGTGGTTGAGATTGCATCGTCTGTGGACCTATTTGGGCGGTAAGCAAATTGGAGTGGGTCTAGGGTGTCAGGTAGGGTGGAGGTGATATGGTCCTTGACTAGTCTCTCAAAGCACTTCATGATGACGGAAGTGAGTGCTACGGGCGGTAGTCGTTTAGCTCAGTTACCTTAGCTTTCTTGGGAACAGGAACAATGGTGGCCCTCTTGAAGCATGTGGGAACAGCAGACTGGTATAGGGATTGATTGAATATGTCCGTAAACACACCGGCCAGCTGGTCTGCGCATGCTCGGAGGGCGCGGCTGGGGATGCCGTCTGGGCCTGCAGCCTTGCGAGGGTTAACACGTTTAAATGTCTTAATCACCTCGGCTGCAGTGAAGGAGAGACTGCATGTTTCCGTTGCAGGCCGTGTCAGTGGCACTGTATTGTCCTCAAAGCGGGCAAAAAGTTATTTAGTCTGCCTGGGAGCAAGACATCCTGGTCCGTGACTGGGCTGGATTTCATCTTGTAGTCCGTGATTGACTGTAGACCCTGCCACATGCCTCTTGTGTCTGAGCCATTGAATTGAGATTCCACTTTGTCTCTGTACTGACGCTTAGCTTGTTTGATAGCCTTACGGAGGGAATAGCTGCACTGTTTGTATTCAGTCATG
The DNA here is from genome assembly GCF_021184085.1 of Oncorhynchus gorbuscha. Lineage (NCBI taxonomy): Eukaryota > Metazoa > Chordata > Actinopteri > Salmoniformes > Salmonidae > Oncorhynchus > Oncorhynchus gorbuscha. The sequence goes on from NW_025746671.1 coordinate 19,193, forward strand.
TTGCCAGACACCTTGCCCTGATTAAAAGCAGTGGTTCGCGCTTTCAGTTTCACGCGAATGCTGCCATCAATCCACGGTTTCTGGTTAGAGAATGTTTTTATCGTTGCTATGGGAACGACATCTTCGACGCACGTTCTAATGAACTCGCACACCGAATCAGCGTATTCGTCAATATTCCCATCTGACGCAATACGAAACATGTCCCAGTCCACGTGATGGAAGCAGTCTTGGAGTGTAGAGTCAGCTTGGTCTGACCAGCGTTGGACAGACCTCAGCGTGGGAGCCTCTTGTTTTAATTTCTGCCTGTAGGCAGGGATCAGCAAAATGGAGTCGTGGTCAGCTTTTCCGAAAGGGGGGCGGGGCAGGGCCTTATATGCGTCACGGAAGTTAGAGTAACAGTGATCCAAGGTTTTACCACCCCTGGTTGCGCAATCGATATGCTGATAAAATTTAGGGAGTCTTGTTTTCAGATTGGCTTTGTTAAAATCCCCAGCTACAATGAATGCAGCCTCCGGATAAATGTTTTCCAGTTTGCAAAGAGTTAAATAAAGTTCGTTCAGAGCCATCGATGTGTCTGCTTGGGGGGGATATATACGGCTGTGATTATAATCGAAGAGAATTCTCTTGGAAGATAATGCGGTCTACATTTGATTGTGAGGAATTCTAAATCAGGTGAACAGAAGGATTTGAGTTCCTGTATGTTTCCTTCATCACACCATGTCCCGTTAGTCATGAGGCATACACCCCCTCCACTCTTCTTACCAGAGAGATGTTTGTTTCTGTCGGCGCGATGCGTGGAGAAACCCGTTGGCTGTACCGCCCTGGATAGCGTTTTCCTAGTAAGCCATGTCTCCGTAAAGCAGAGAACGTTGCAGTATTCTGACCTCTGACCCCTCTACTCAGCAGCTAGACATGAGTACAGATAATATTCTGACCTCTGACCCCTCTCCTCAGCAGCTAGACATGTCTATGTTCAGCAGAGATCTTCTGTGTTTAAAACATGCAGGAGAGGAAAAGCATCTAACAACGCTCTTAGCTCTTCCACGAGTGGTCTGACCGAGGCAGACGACAGACCTGTGAGTGGTCTGACTGAGGCAGGTGTTAGACCTGCGAGTGGTCTGACCGAGGCAGACGACAGACCTGTGAGTGGTCTGACGGAGGCAGACGACAGACCTGTGAGTGGTCTGACGGAGGCAGGCGTTAGACCTGCGAGTGGTCTGACCGAGGCAGGCGTTAGACCTGCGAGTGGTCTGACCGAGGCAGGCGTTAGACCTGCGAGGGGTCTGACCGAGGCAGGCGTTAGACCTGCGAGGGGTCTGACCGAGGCAGGCGTTAGACCTGCGAGGGGTCTGACCGAGGCAGGCGTTAGACCTGCGAGGGGTCTGACCGAGGCAGGCGTTAGACCTGCGAGGGGTCTGACCGAGGCAGGCGTTAGACCTGCGAGGGGTCTGACCGAGGCAGGCGTTAGACCTGCGAGGGGTCTGACCGAGGCAGGCGTTAGACCTGCGAGGGGTCTGACCGAGGTAGGCGTTAGACCTGCGAGGGATCTGACCGAGGTAGGCGTTAGACCTGCGAGGGGTCTGACCGAGGCAGGCGTTAGACCTGCGAGGGGTCTGACCGAGGCAGGCGTTAGACCTGCGAGGGGTCTGACCGAGGCAGACGACAGACCTGCGAGGGGTCTGACCGAGGCAGGCGTTAGACCTGCGAGGGGTCTGACCGAGGCAGGCGTTAGACCTGCGAGGGGTCTGACCGAGGCAGGCGTTAGACCTGCGAGGGGTCTGACCGAGGCAGGCGTTAGACCTGCGAGGGGTCTGACCGAGGCAGGCGTTAGACCTGCGAGGGGTCTGACCGAGGCAGGCGTTAGGCGTGCGAGGGGTCTGACCGAGGCAGGCGTTAGACCTGCGAGGGGTCTGACCGAGGCAGGCGTTAGGCGTGCGAGGGGTCTGACCGAGGCAGGCGTGCGAGGGGTCTGACCGAGGCAGGCGTGCGAGGGGTCTGACCGAGGCAGGCGTGCGAGGGGTCTGACCGAGGCAGGCGTGCGAGGGGTCTGACCGAGGCAGGCGTGCGAGGGGTCTGACCGAGGCAGGCGTGCGAGGGGTCTGACCGAGGCAGGCGTGCGAGGGGTCTGACCGAGGCAGGCGTGCGAGGGGTCTGACCGAGGCAGGCGTGCGAGGGGTCTGACCGAGGCAGGCGTGCGAGGGGTCCGACCGAGGCAGGCGTTAGACCACAAGCGTTGAGATTTAACGGTGATCCTAACGTTCGAACGATGAACTTAGCCTTAAGATGGTTTGTGGAAACGGGCCCAGTACTAGTATAGGACTGTTGACCCCTCTGGTCTCAGAGGTCAACTTTCTCTATGTTGTTCCTGAACTCTGACCTCACTCCTCTCCTTCAGGTAAGCACCCTTGTACCTGGGACAACGGAGGCTGTTCTCACATCTGTATCGTCAAGGGAGACGGAACCACACGCTGCTCCTGTCCTGTTCATCTGGTCCTGCTGCAGAATGAACTCTCCTGTGGAGGTATAACCCCTGACCTCTGACCCTGTGCTGCTGGTCACAGCTTTACACTAAATAGTGAACTATGAAGATGGACTGACGTGAAATGATATCCCTACCCTAACACGTAGAGCATTGTGTGTTAGGTTACAACTGTGTTCACATTAGCTGTCCCTCCCCCAGAACAGTTGTAACCTGCCTCTCCTCCTCCAGAACAGTTGTAACCTGTCTCTCCTCTCCTCCTCCAGAACAGTTATAACCTGTCTCTCCTCCTCCAGAACAGTTGTAACCTGTCTCTCCTCTCCTCCTCCAGAACAGTTATAACCTGTCTCTCCTCCTCCAGAACAGTTGTAACCGGTCTCTCCTCTCCTCCTCCAGAACAGTTGTAACCTGTCTCTCCTCCTCCAGAACAGTTATAACCTGTCTCTCCTCCTCCAGAACAGTTATAACCTGTCTCTCCTCCTCCAGAACAGTTGTAACCTGTCTCTCCTCTCCTCCTCCAGAACAGTTGTAACCTGTCTCTCCTCTCCTCCAGAACAGTTATAACCTGTCTCTCCTCCTCCAGAACAGTTGTAACCTGTCTCTCCTCCTCCAGAACAGTTGTAACCTGTCTCTCCTCTCCTCCTCCAGAACAGTTGTAACCTGTCTCTCCTCTCCTCCAGAACAGTTATAACCTGTCTCTCCTCCTCCAGAACAGTTGTAACCTGTCTCTCCTCTCCTCCTCCAGAACAGTTGTAACCTGTCTCTCCTCCTCCAGAACAGTTATAACCTGTCTCTCCTCCTCCAGAACAGTTGTAACCTGCCTCTCCTCTCCTCCTCCAGAACAGTTGTAACCTGTCTCTCCTCTCCTCCTCCAGAACAGTTGTAACCTGTCTCTCCTCTCCTCCTCCAGAACAGTTATAACCTGTCTCTCCTCTCCTCCCCCAGAACAGTTATAACCTGTCTCTCCTCCTCCAGAACAGTTGTAACCTGTCTCTCCTCCCCCAGAACAGTTGTAACCTGTCTCTCCTCTCCTCCCCCAGAACAGTTGTAACCTGTCTCTCCTCTCCTCCTCCAGAACAGTTGTAACCTGTCTCTCCTCCCCCAGAACAGTTGTAACCTGTCTCTCCTCTCCTCCTCCAGAACAGTTGTAACCTGTCTTTCCTCTCCTCCTCCAGAACAGTTGTAACCTGTCTCTCCTCTCCTCCTCCAGAACAGTTGTAACCGGTCTCTCCTCTCCTCCTCCAGAACAGTTGTAACCTGTCTCTCCTCTCCTCCCCCAGAACAGTTGTAACCTGTCTCTCCTCCTCCAGAACAGTTGTAACCTGTCTCTCCTCCTCCAGAACAGTTGTAACCTGTCTCTCCTCTCCTCCTCCAGAACAGTTGTAACCTGTCTCTCCTCTCCTCCTCCAGAACAGTTGTAACCTGTCTCTCCTCTCCTCCTCCAGAACAGTTGTAACCTGTCTCTCCTCTCCTCCTCCAGAACAGTTGTAACCTGTCTCTCCTCTCCTCCCCCAGAACAGTTGTAACCTGTCTCTCCTCCCCCAGAACAGTTGTAACCTGTCTCTCCTCCCCCAGAACAGTTGTAACCTGTCTCTCCTCCCCCAGAACAGTTGTAACCTGTCTCTCCTCTCCTCCTCCAGAACAGTTGTAACCTGTCTCTCCTCTCCTCCTCCAGAACAGTTGTAACCTGTCTCTCCTCTCCTCCCCCAGAACAGTTGTAACTTGTCTCTCCTCCTCCAGAACAGTTGTAACCTGTCTCTCCTCCTCCAGAACAGTTGTAACCTGTCTCTCCTCCTCCAGAACAGTTATAACCTGTCTCTCCTCCTCCAGAACAGTTATAACCTGTCTCTCCTCTCCTCCCCCAGAACAGTTATAACCTGTCTCTCCTCTCCTCCTGAACAGTTGTAACCTGTCTCTCCTCCTCCAGAACAGTTGTAACCTGTCTCTCCTCTCCTCCTCCAGAACAGTTGTAACCTGTCTCTCCTCTCCTCCTCCAGAACAGTTGTAACCTGTCTCTCCTCTCCTCCTCCAGAACAGTTGTAACCTGTCTCTCCTCTCCTCCCCCAGAACAGTTGTAACCTGTCTCTCCTCCTCCAGAACAGTTGTAACCTGTCTCTCCTCCTCCAGAACAGTTGTAACCTGTCTCTCCTCTCCTCCAGAACAGTTGTAACCTGTCTCTCCTCTCCTCCTCCAGAACAGTTGTAACCTGTCTCTCCTCTCCTCCTCCAGAACAGTTATAACCTGTCTCTCCTCTCCTCCTCCAGAACAGTTATAACCTGTCTCTCCTCTCCTCCTCCAGAACAGTTGTAACCTGTCTCTCCTCTCCTCCTCCAGAACAGTTGTAACCTGTCTCTCCTCTCCTCCTCCAGAACAGTTGTAACCTGTCTCTCCTCTCCTCCTCCAGAACAGTTGTAACCTGTCTCTCCTCTCCTCCTCCAGAACAGTTGTAACCTGTCTCTCCTCTCCTCCTCCAGAACAGTTGTAACCTGTCTCTCCTCCTCCAGAACAGTTGTAACCTGTCTCTCCTCTCCTCCTCCAGAACAGTTGTAACCTGTCTCTCCTCCCCTCCTCCAGAACAGTTGTAACCTGTCTCTCCTCCTCCAGAACAGTTGTAACCTGTCTCTCCTCCCCCAGAACAGTTGTAACCTGTCTCTCCTCTCCTCCTCCAGAACAGTTGTAACCTGTCTCTCCTCTCCTCCTCCAGAACAGTTGTAACCTGTCTCTCCTCCTCCAGAACAGTTGTAACCTGTCTCTCCTCCCCCAGAACAGTTGTAACCTGTCTCTCCTCCCCCAGAACCCCCCACCTGTTCTCCAGAACAGTTCTCCTGTGTATCCGGGGAGGTGGACTGTATTCCCCACGCGTGGCGGTGTGACGGCTACCCAGAGTGTGACGACAGCAGCGACGAGGGAGACTGTCCTGTCTGTTCAGATTCAGAGTTTCAGTGTGACTCCAGACAGTGTGTTGACCTCAGCCTCCGCTGCAACGGAGAGGTCAACTGTCAGGATCGCTCAGACGAGAACAAATGTGAAGGTAAGACAGGAACACACACAGAGAGGCACATCTCTCTCACACACAGAGAGGGAGAGGCACATCTCTCTCACACACAGAGAGGGAGAGGCACATCTCTCTCACACACAGAGAGGGAGAGGCACATCTCTCTCACACACAGAGAGGGAGAGGCACATCTCTCTCTCACACACAGAGAGGGAGAGGCACATCTCTCTCACACACACAGAGAGGGAGAGGCACATCTCTCTCACACACACAGAGAGGGAGAGGCACATCTCTCTCACACACACAGAGAGGGAGAGGCACATCTCTCTCACACACACAGAGAGGGAGAGGCACATCTCTCTCACACACACAGAGAGGGAGAGGCACATCTCTCTCACACACAGAGAGGGAGAGACACATCTCCAGTCTAATGTAGATTACTGCTGAACCTGGTTTAACCTGGTTTAAACCTGGTTTAATTTATCGTGGTTTAACCCTCTCCAGTGCGCTGCTCTCCGGACCACTTCAGCTGTTCCAGCGGTCAGTGTGTGGGGAAACATCAGAAGTGTGACCACTCTACAGACTGCTCTGACAACTCGGACGAGATGGGCTGCTGTAAGTCCAATTATAGATCTGATCCTAGGACAGTTTATCTCATGAGGAAGAGGGAGGTTTTTCTATAGTGTGTCCTCATGACAGATCTGATCCTAGACCAGTTTATCTATAGTGTGTGTCTACATGATGGGGTGAAGAATGTGTTCCAACTACCTGGCTAAAAGGTACTATTTTACCTGCTGGATCTCTCAACTAAACATGGAATAATGTCCTTCTAGTAAGCTCCTCCTCCCCCCCCCCCCCAGACCCGACTGAAGAGCCGTCCTCCCAGCCCACCAACACCATCGGCTCCATTGTGGGGGTTGTCATGGCGCTGTTTGTGGTGGGTGCCATCTACTTGGTGTGCCAGCGCGTGCTCTGTCCCCAGATGAAGGATGACAGGGAGACTGTAACCAATGACTTGGTGGTTCACGGCCCTTCTGTTTCTCTGGGTTATGTACCTCACCCTGCCTCTCTGTCCGGGTCTCTGCCAGGTAAGACCGCTCGCCCACACCACACAGACAGATGGATCAGCTCCTAGAGAGATATCACCATCTATAGCTACAATCTGCATGTGACCGATACAATGTGATGAGACACCCCAGTCCGAACCTCATGACCCCAGTCCGAACCTCATGACCCCAGTCCGAACCTCATGACCCCAGTCCGAACCTCATGACCCCAGTCCGAACCTCATGACCCCAGTCCGAACCTCATGACCCCAGTCCGAACCTCATGACCCCAGTCCGAACCTCATGACCCCAGTCCGAACCTCATGACCCCAGTCCGAACCTCATGACCCCAGTCCGAACCTCATGACCCCAGTCCGAACCTCATGACCCCAGTCCGAACCTCATGACCCCAGTCCGAACCTCATGACCCCAGTCCGAACCTCATGACCCCAGTCCGAACCTCATGACCCCCAGTCCGAACCTCATGACCCCCAGTCCGAACCTCACGACCCCCAGTCCGAACCTCACGACCCCCAGTCCGAACCTCACGACCCCCAGTCCGAACCTCACGACCCCCAGTCCGAACCTCACGACCCCCAGTCCGAACCTCACGACCCCCAGTCCGAACCTCACGACCCCCAGTCCGAACCTCACGACCCCCAGTCCGAACCTCACGACCCCCAGTCCGAACCTCACGACCCCAGTCCGAACCTCACGACCCCCAGTCTGAACCTCACGACCCCCAGTCCGAACCTCACGACCCCAGTCCGAACCTCACGACCCCAGTCCGAACCTCACGACCCCAGTCCGAACCTCATGACCCCAGTCCGAACCTCATGACCCCAGTCCGAACCTCATGACCCCAGTCCGAACCTCATGACCCCCAGTCCGAACCTCATGACCCCAGTCCGAACCTCATGACCCCAGTCCGAACCTCATGACCCCCAGTCCGAACCTCATGACCCCCAGTCCGAACCTCACGACCCCCAGTCCGAACCTCACGACCCCCAGTCCGAACCTCACGACCCCCAGTCCGAACCTCACGACCCCCAGTCCGAACCTCACGACCCCCAGTCCGAACCTCACGACCCCCAGTCCGAACCTCACGACCCCCAGTCCGAACCTCACGACCCCCAGTCCGAACCTCACGACCCCCAGTCCGAACCTCACGACCCCCAGTCCGAACCTCACGACCCCCAGTCCGAACCTCACGACCCCCAGTCCGAACCTCACGACCCCCTCCGAACCTCACGACCCCCCCAGTCCGAACCTCACGACCCCCCAGTCCGAACCTCACGACCCCCCAGTCCGAACCTCACGACCCCCCAGTCCGAACCTCACGACCCCCAGTCCGAACCTCACGACCCCCCAGTCCGAACCTCACGACCCCCCAGTCCGAACCTCACGACCCCCCCCAGTCCGAACCTCACGACCCCCCAGTCCGAACCTCATGACCCCCCCAGTCCGAACCTCATGACCCCCCCAGTCCGAACCTCATGACCCCCCAGTCCGAACCTCATGACCCCCCCAGTCCGAACCTCATGACCCCCCAGTCCGAACCTCATGACCCCCCAGTCCGAACCTCATGACCCCCCAGTCCGAACCTCATGACCCCCCAGTCCGAACCTCATGACCCCCCAGTCCGAACCTCATGACCCCAGTCCGAACCTGTTTACTGTTAGTGTTATATGAGAAATGATTGTCTTTGTTGTTGACTCCTGCTACTTTGTCTTGTTGACTCCTGCTACTTTGTCTTGTTGACTCTTGCTACTTTGTCTTGTCTTCAGGTATGTCCAGGGGGAAGTCTGTGATTGGTTCGTTGAGCATCATGGGCGGGTCCAGTGGCCCCCCTTACGACCGCGCCCACGTAACTGGAGCCTCCTCCTCAAGCTCCTCCTCCACCAAGGGCACTTACTTCCCCCCGGTACGGCACACACACACACCTTACAGCGGTCTAAGTTACTGCATCTCAGTGCTTGAGGCGTCACTACAGACCCTGGTTTGAATCCAACCGGCCGTGATTGGGAGTCCCATAGAGCGGGGCACAATTGGCCGTCTGGGTTTGGCCGTCATTGTAAATAATAATTTGTTCTTAACTGACTTCCCCAGATAAATACAGGTTAAATTAAAAAATACAGACACACACTTTGAACCAGTGTTAATTTCGTCAACAAAAAAATAGTGACTCAAAAGTCCTGTCAAACTTTTTTTCTGTGGCTTTTGACTATAACTGACTGAGTGGACCAGGAAAAGATGGACTGACTAAATGCATATCGCCAGGCGCCTCCCCTGCTTGCTCGTACCGAACCAGTCCCCACCAGTCATCTAGTTAGATTCCTCGTCCCGAACCAGTCCCCACCAGCCATCTAGTTAGCTTCCTCGTCCCGACCGAACCAGTCCCCACCAGTCATCTAGTTAGCTTCCTCGTCCCGACCGAACCAGTCCCCACCAGTCATCTAGTTAGCGTCCTCGTCCCGACCGAACCAGTCCCCACCAGTCATCTAGTTAGCTTCCCCGAACCGAACCAGTCCCCACCAGTCATCTAGTTAGCTTCCCCGAACCGAACCAGTCCCCACCAGCCATCTAGTTAACTTCCTCGTCCCGAACCAGTCCCCACCAGTCATCTAGTTAGCTTCCCCGAACCAGTCCCCACCAGTCATCTAGTTGGCTTCCTCGTCCCGACCGAACCAGTCCCCACCAGTCATCTAGTTAGCTTCCTCGTCCCGACCGAACCAGTCCCCACCAGTCATCTAGTTAGCGTCCTCGTCCCGACCGAACCAGTCCCCACCAGTCATCTAGTTAGCTTCCCCGAACCGAACCAGTCCCCACCAGTCATCTAGTTAGCTTCCCCGAACCGAACCAGTCCCCACCAGTCATCTAGTTAGCTTCCTCGTCCCAAACCAGTCCCCACCAGTCATCTAGTTAGCTTCCTCGTCCCGACCGAACCAGTCCCCACCAGTCATCTAGTTAGCTTCCCCGAACCGAACCAGTCCCCACCAGTCATCTAGTTAGCTTCCCCGAACCGAACCAGTCCCCACCAGTCATCTAGTTAGCGTCCCCGAACCGAACCAGTCCCCACCAGTCATCTAGTTAGCTTCCCCGAACCGAACCAGTCCCCACCAGTCATCTAGTTAGCTTCCCCGAACCGAACCAGTCCCCACCAGTCATCTAGTTAGCTTCCTCGTCCCGAACCAGTCCCCACCAGTCATCTAGTTAGCTTCCCCGAACCGAACCAGTCCCCACCAGTCATCTAGTTAGCTTCCTCGTCCCGAACCAGTCCCCACCAGTCATCTAGTTAGCTTCCCCGAACCAGTCCCCACCAGTCATCTAGTTAGCTTCCCCGAACCAGTCCCCACCAGTCATCTAGTTAGCTTCCCCGAACCGAACCAGTCCCCACCAGTCATCTAGTTAGCTTCGCCGAACCGAACCAGTCCCCACCAGTCATCTAGTTAGCTTCCCCGAACCGAACCAGTCCCCACCAGTCATCTAGTTAGCTTCCCCGAACCGAACCAGTCCCCACCAGTCATCTAGTTAGCTTCCTCGTCCCGAACCAGTCCCCACCAGTCATCTAGTTAGCTTCCCCGAACCGAACCAGTCCCCACCAGTCATCTAGTTAGCTTCCTCGTCCCGAACCAGTCCCCACCAGTCATCTAGTTAGCTTCCCCGAACCAGTCCCCACCAGTCATCTAGTTAGCTTCCTTGTCCCGACCGAACCAGTCCCCACCAGTCATCTAGTTAGCTTCCTTGTCCCGACCGAACCAGTCCCCACCAGTCATCTAGTTAGCTTCCTCGTCCCGACCGAACCAGTCCCCACCAGTCATCTAGTTAGCTTCCTCGTACCGAACCAGTCCCCACCAGTCATCTAGTTAGCTTCCCCGAACCGAACCAGTCCCACCAGTCATCTAGTTAGCTTCCCCGAACCGAACCAGTCCCCACCAGTCATCTAGTTAGCTTCCTCGTCCCGACCGAACCAGTCCCCACCAGTCATCTAGTTAGCTTCCCCGAACCGAACCAGTCCCCACCAGTCATCTAGTTAGCTTCCCCGAACCGAACCAGTCCCCACCAGTCATCTAGTTAGCTTCCTCGTCCCGAACCAGTCCCCACCAGTCATCTAGTTAGCTTCCCCGAACCGAACCAGTCCCCACCAGTCATCTAGTTAGCTTCCTCGTCCCGAACCAGTCCCCACCAGTCATCTAGTTAGCTTCCCCGAACCAGTCCCCACCAGTCATCTAGTTAGCTTCCTTGTCCCGACCGAACCAGTCCCCACCAGTCATCTAGTTAGCTTCCTCGTCCCGACCGAACCAGTCCCCACCAGTCATCTAGTTAGCTTCCTCGTACCGAACCAGTCCCCACCAGTCATCTAGTTAGCTTCCTCGTCCCGAACCAGTCCCCACCAGTCATCTAGTTAGCTTCCTCGTCCCGACCGAACCAGTCCCCACCAGTCATCTAGTTAGCTTCCCCGAACCAGTCCCCACCAGTCATCTAGTTAGCTTCCCCGAACCAGTCCCCACCAGTCATCTAGTTAGCTTCCTCGTCCCGAACCAGTCCCCACTAGTCATCTAGTTAGCTTCCCCGAACCAGTCCCCACCAGTCATCTAGTTAGCTTCCTTGTCCCGACCGAACCAGTCCCCACCAGTCATCTAGTTAGCTTCCTTGTCCCGACCGAACCAGTCCCCACCAGTCATCTAGTTAGCTTCCTCGTCCCGACCGAACCAGTCCCCACCAGTCATCTAGTTAGCTTCCCCGAACCAGTCCCCACCAGTCATCTAGTTAGCTTCCGCGTCCCGACCGAACCAGTCCCCACCAGTCATCTAGTTAGCTTCCGCGTCCCGACCGAACCAGTCCCCACCAGTCATCTAGTTAGCTTCCGCGTCCCGACCGAACCAGTCCCCACCAGTCATCTAGTTAGCTTCCTCGCCCCGACCCAGTCCCCACCAGTCATCTAGTTAGCTTCCCCGAACCGAACCAGTCTCCACCAGTCATCTAGTTAGCTTCCCCGAACCGAACCAGTCCCCACCAGTCATCTAGTTAGCTTCCCCGTCCCGAACCAGTCCCCACCAGTCATCTAGTTAGCTTCCCCGAACCGAACCAGTCCCCACCAGTCATCTAGTTAGCTTCCCCGAACCGAACCAGTCCCCACCAGTCATCTAGTTAGCTTCCCCGAACCGAACCAGTCCCCACCAGTCATCTAGTTAGCTTCCTCAAACCGAACCAGTCCCCACCAGTCATCTAGTTAGCTTCCCCGAACCGAACCAGTCCCCACCAGTCATCTAGTTAGCTTCCTCAAACCGAACCAGTCCCCACCAGTCATCTAGTTAGCTTCCCTTTTCCTGGTTAACCAACACAACCTGCATTACCAAATGAGAAACTATAGCAGCATTGAGTTGAATAACAGGTATGTTTTAATGAGAAACTATAGCAGCATTGAGTTGAATAACAGGTATGTTTTAATGAGAAACTATAGCAGCATTGAGTTGAATAACAGGTGTGTTTTAATGAGAAACTATAGCAGCATTGAGTTGAATAGTTAAACAGTCCAGGTATGTTCTTCTCTCCCTTGAGTCGAGAAACGTAGGCCGTCTTTCAATTTGTAGTCTCACTCAACCCTCTCACTTAGCCTACAGCGTTTCATATCCAGGTCCCCTCAACCCTCCCACCTAGCCTACTGCTTTTCATATCCAGGTCCCCTCAACCCTCCCACCTAGCCTACTGCTTTTCATATCCAGGTCCCCTCAACCCTCCCACCTAGCCTACTGCGTTTCATATCCAGGTCCCCTCAACCCTCCCACCTAGCCTACTGCGTTTCATATCAAGGTCCCCTCAACCCTCCCACTTAGACTACTGCGTTTCATATCCAGGTACCCTCAACCCTCCCACCTAGCCTACTGCGTTTCATATCAAGGTCCCCTCAACCCTCCCACCTAGCCTACTGCGTTTCATATCAAGGTCCCCTCAACCCTCCCACTTAGACTACTGCGTTTCATATCCAGGTCCCCTCAACCCTCCCACCTAGCCTACTGCGTTTCATATCCAGGTACCCTCAACCCTCCCACCTAGCCTACTGCGTTTCATAGCCAGGTCCCCTCAACCCTCCCACCTAGCCTACTGCGTTTCATGGCCAGGTTCTGGCCCGTACCGTTCAGAAGGTATGACTCATAATAAGGGCTGTTCTGAAACTAGACTACTGGGGAACCGGACCGTTAACCATTTGTTAGGCTCAACCTAGTTCAGTTATGTTACCTCATTAGGGGGCGGGTTCAGCACGACTAGTTCAGTTATGTTACCTCATTAGGGGGCGCGTTCAGTTATGTTACCTCATTAGGGGGCGGGTTCAGCACGACTAGTTCAGTTATGTTACCTCATTAGGGGCGGGTTCAGCACGACTAGTTCAGTTATGTTACCTCATTAGGGGCGGGTTCAGTTATGTTACCTCATTAGGGGCGGGTTCAGCACGACTAGTTCAGTTATGTTACCTCATTAGGGGGCGGGTTCAGCTATGTTACCTCATTAGGGGGCGGGTTCAGCTATGTTACCTCATTAGGGGCGCGTTCAGCACGACTAGTTCAGTTATGTTACCTCATTAGGGGCGGGTTCAGCTATGTTACCTCATTAGGGGCGGGTTCAGCACGACTAGTTCAGTTATGTTACCTCATTAGGGGCGGGTTCAGTTATGTTACCTCATTAGGGGGCGGGTTCAGCACGACTAGTTCAGCTATGTTACCTCATTAGGGGGCGGGTTCAGTTATGTTACCTCATTAGGGGCGGGTTCAGCTATGTTACCTCATTAGGGGGCGCGTTCAGTTATGTTACCTCATTAGGGGCGCGTTCAGTTATGTTACCTCATTAGGGGGCGGGTTCAGCTATGTTACCTCATTAGGGGCGGGTTCAGCACGACTAGTTCAATTATGTTACCTCATTAGGGGCGGGTTCAGCACGACTAGTTCAATTATGTTACCTCATTAGGGGGCGGGTTCAGCACGACTAGTTCAGTTATGTTACCTCATTAGGGGCGGGTTCAGCTATGTTACCTCATTAGGGGGCGGGTTCAGCTATGTTACCTCATTAGGGGGCGGGTTCAGCTATGTTACCTCATTAGGGGGCGGGTTCAGCTATGTTACCTCATTAGGGGGCGGGTTCAGCTATGTTACCTCATTAGGGGGCGGGTTCAGTTATGTTACCTCATTAGGGGGCGGGTTCAGTTATGTTACCTCATTAGGGGGCGGGTTCAGCACGACGCACTGCTGTTACTGTTTATTATCTATCCTGATTGTCTAGTCACTTTACCTCTACCTACATGTACATATTACCTCAACTATCTGGTACCCCTGCACGTTGACCCGGTACTGGTAACCATGCGCGTTGACCCGGTACTGGTACCCCTGCACGTTGACCCCGGTACTGGTACCCCTGCACGTTGACCCCGGTACTGGTACCCCTGCTCGTTGACCCGGTACTGGTACCCCTGCTCGTTGACCCGGTACTGGTACCCCTGCACGTTGACCCGGTACTGGTACCCCTGCTCGTTGACCCGGTACTGGTACCCCTGCTCGTTGACCCGGTACTGGTACCCCTGCACGTTGACCCGGTACTGGTACCCCTGCTCGTTGACTCTATTTCCTTTATTTATTTAGTAACATTTTAACTGCATTGTGGGAAATAGTTCATAAGTCAACATCTCACTGTAAATTTTACACCTGTTCTATTTGGCGCATGTGATGAATAACGATTTGATTTTGAACTTCTCCATGTCTCTCTTTCTCCTCCTCTCTCCTCTTTCTCCTCCCTCCATCTCCTCTCTCCTCCATCTCTCTCCTCCCTCTCTCCTCCCTCCATCTCCTCTCTCCTCCCTCTCTCCTCCCTCTCTCCTCCCTCTCTCCTCCCTCTCTCCTCCCTCTCTTCTTTCTCTCCTTTTCTCTCCTCCCTCTCCTTTTCTCTCCTCCCTCTTCTCTCTCCTCCCTCTCTCCTCCCTCTCTCCTCCCTCTCTCCTCCATCTCCTCTTCTTTCTCTCCTCCTCCTCTTCTCTCCTCCTTCCATCTCCTCCCTCCATCTCCTCCCTCCATCTCCTCCCTCCATCTCCTCCCTCCATCTCCTCCCTCCATCTCCTCTCTCCTCCCTCTCTCCTCCCTCTCCTCTTCTTTCTCTCCTCTTCTCCCTCCTCTCCTTTTCTCTCCTCCTTCTCTCTCCTCCCTCTCTCCTCCCTCTCCTCTTCTTTCTCTCCTCTCCTCTCTCTCCTCTTCTTTCTCTCCTCTCCTCTCTCTCCTCTTCTCTCCTCTCTCCTCCATCTCCTCTTCTTTCTCTCCTCTCTGTCTCCTCTCCAGATCCTGAACCCTCCTCCATCTCCTGCGACCGTCAGGTCTCAGTACACCATGGAGTTTGGCTACTCCTCCAACAGCCCGTCAACGCACCGTTCATACAGGTAACCCTCTCTCCTCGCCACGATTGTCTCTCCTCGCCACGGTTGTCTCTCCCCGCCACGGTTGTCTCTCCCCGCCACGGTTGTCTCTCCACGCCACGGTTGTCTCTCCTCGCCACGGTTGTCTCTCCTCGCCACGGTTGTCTCTCCTCGCCACGGTTGTCTCTCCTCGCCACGGTTGTCTCTCCTCGCCACGGTTGTCTCTCCTCGCCACGGTTGTCTCTCCTCGCCACGGTTGTCTCTCCTCGCCACGGTTGTCTCTCCTCGCCACGGTTGTCTCTCCTCGCCACGGTTGTCTCTCATTATAGTAGTAATATAATGTTATATTATAGTAGTAATATAATGTTAATATTATAGTAGTAATATAATGTTAATATTATAGTAGTAATATAATGTTAATATTATAGTAGTAATATAATGTTAATATTATAGTAATAATATAATGTTAATATTATAGTAGTAATATAATGTTAATATTATAGTACTAATATAATGTTAATATTATAGTAGTAATATAATGTTAATATTATAGTAGTAATATAATGTTAATATTATAGTAGTAATATAATGGTAATATAATGTTAATATTATAGTAGTAATATAATGGTAATATTATAGTAGTAATATAATGTTAATATTATAGTAGTAATATAATGTTATATTATAGTAGTAATATAATGTTAATATAATGTTAATATTATAGTAGTAATATAATGTTAATATTATAGTAGTAATATAATGTTAATATAATGTTATATTATAGTAGTAATATAATGTTAATATTATAGTAGTAATGTTAATATTATAGTAGTAATATAATGTTATATTATAGTAGTAATATAATGTTATATTATAGTAATATAATGTTAATATTATAGTAGTAATGTAATGTTAATATTATAGTAGTAATATAATGTTATATTATAGTAGTTATATTATAGTAGTAATATAATGTTATATTATAGTAATATAATGTTAATATTATAGTAATGTAATGTTAATATTATAGTAGTAATGTAATGTTAATATTATAGTAGTAATGTAATGTTAATATTATAGTAGTAATATAATGTTAATATTATAGTAGTAATATAATGTTAATATTATAGTAGTAATATAATGTTAATATTATAGTAGTAATATAATGTTAATATTATAGTAGTAATATAATGTTAATATTATAGTAGTAATATAATGTTATATTATAGTAATAATATAATGTTAATATTATAGTAGTAATATAATGGTAATATTATAGTAGTAATATAATGTTAATATTATAGTAGTAGTATAATGTTAATATTATAGTAGTAATATAATGTTAATATTATAGTAGTAATATAATGTTAATATTATAGTAGTAATATAATGTTAATATTATAGTAATATAATGTTAATATTATAGTAGTAATATAATGTTAATATTATAGTAGTAATATAATGTTAATATTATAGTAGTAATATAATGTTAATATTATAGTAGTAATATAATGTTAATATTATAGTAGTAATGTAATGTTAATATTATAGTAGTAATATAATGTTAATATAATGTTAATATTATAGTAGTAATATAATGTTAATATTATAGTAGTAATATAATGTTAATATAATGTTAATATTCTAGTAGTAATGTAATGTTAATATTATAGTAGTAATGTAATGTTAATATTATAGTAGTAATGTAATGTTAATATAATGTTAATATAATGTTAGTATTATAGTAGTAATATAATGTTAATATTATAGTAGTAATGTAATGTTAATATTATAGTAGTAATGTAATGTTAATATTATAGTAGTAATGTAATGTTAATATTATAGTAATGTAATGTTAATATTATAGTAGTAATATAATGTTAATATTATAGTAATAATATAATGTTAATATTATAGTAATGTTAGTATAATGTTAATATTATAGTAATATAATGTTAATATTATAGTAATATAATGTTAATATTATAGTAGTAATATAATGTTAATATTATAGTAATAATATAATGTTAATATTATAGTAATGTTAATATAATGTTAATATTATAGTAGTAATATAATGTTAATATTATAGTAGTAATATAATGTTACTATTATAGTAGTAATATAATGTTAATATTATAGTAGTAATATAATGTTAATATTATAGTAGTAATATAATGTTAATATTATAGTAGTAATATAATGTTTATATTATGTTAATATTATAGTAGTAATATAATGTTACTATTATAGTAGTAATATAATGTTACTATTATAGTAGTAATATAATGTTAATATTATAGTAGTAATATAATGTTAATATTATAGTAGTAATATAATGTTAATATTATAGTAGTAATATAATGTTAATATTATAGTAGTAATATAATGTTAATATTATAGTAGTAATGTAATGTTAATATTATAGTAGTAATATAATGGTAATATTATAGTAGTAATATAATGTTAATATTATAGTAGTAATATAATGTTAATATTATAGTAGTAATATAATGTTAATATTATAGTAGTAGTATAATGTTAATATTATAGTAGTAATATAATGTTAATATTATAGTAATAATATAATGACATATCCAGGAAGACTAGTCAACATATGAAACTACAGGTCTGATCATTTGCTGTCTGCTTCTGGTTCTGACTGGTTCTGGTTCTGACTGGTTCTGACTGGTTCTGGTTCTGACTGGTTCTGACTAGTTACATTTACATTACATTTAAGTCATTTAGCAGACGCTCTTATCCAGAGCGACTCTGGTTCTGAATGGTTCTGACTAGTTCTGGTTCTGTCTGCTTCTGGTTCTGACTGGTTCTGTCTGCTTCTGGTTCTGACTGCTTCTGGTTCTGACTGGTTCTGTCTGCTTCTGTCTGCTTCTGGTTCTGTCTGGTTCTGACTGGTTCTGACTGGTTCTGGTTCTGACTGGTTCTGGTTCTGACTGGTTCTGTCTGGTTCTGTCTGCTTCTGGTTCTGACTGGTTCTGTCTGCTTCTGGTTCTGACTGGTTCTGTTCTGGTTCTGACTGGTTCTGGTTCTGTTCTGGTTCTGACTGGTTCTGTCTGCTTCTGGTTCTGACTGGTTCTGGTTCTGACCTCCGCTGAGCCCGTCTTCTCATAATGTCTGGATACTGATCTCTTCTTCAAACAGTCAGTCATGTAAATGTACACCAGGTTGGTAACGTGTGTCTGGAGACTGATCTCTTCTTCTGTCGTGCTAATTAATGTATCTGCTCTCCTTCCTGTCCCCAGTTACCGTCCCTACACCTACAGTCACTTCGCCCCTCCCACAACCCCCTGCTCCACGGACGTCTGCGACAGCGACTACACCCCCGGACGCCGCGCCCCGCCCACCTCCAACTCCGGCGTCGCCAAAGGTTACACCAGCGACCTGAACTACGACTCGGAACCCTTTCCCCCACCCCCCACCCCCCGCAGCCAGTACCTGTCAGCGGAGGAGAACTGTGAGAGCTGCCCCCCCTCCCCCTATACGGAGCGCTCCTACTCTCACCACCTCTACCCCCCGCCCCCATCACCCTGCACAGACTCCTCCTGAAACCCCTCGCTGTACATAACAATTGTTGATATTGTGTTTCTGAAAGAGGGAGAGGAGAGGAGGCTGCTGAGGGATGTACAGAACATATGAACAGAGAAACAGGAAGCTCGGGGGGAAGAAAGAGCTCCGGGAACATTTGTACATTTTAAAAATAGAAAAAAGCATATCTATATATTTTCTATACAGCGTTTACTGGATACGCCGTAGAGGGTTTGTATTCAAACATTTGTACATTTTTTATTTTTTAAGAAAACGTTTTATTAAAATCATCACAAACATGATAAGTTGCCTTAAATCCAGAAGATACAAACAGTTGTCTGTTTTCACGAGGCTGGAAGAACATTTAAAAACACGTAGATGGAACTATCTGACGCCAAATCACCGTGACAACGCCCGGAACAAGGAGAGGTGAGGCAGGATGACGCCCCCTGGAGGTGACAGACAGCTACTGCACCACGGCACTCTGCAGCCTGGGCAGCCATTTTGTAGTGGATCAGTGATCCCCATAGTAACCAGTCAGCTGGTTTCCATAGTAACAGAAAATAAGGTGTACTGAGTGATTTTCCAGGACTTCCTGTCTGCCTGTCCGCTTGTATTGCTTCAACTAGGTACTACATATTATACAAGCTCCTTATTCATCTAACGGGGTACATAAAGAACCTCTGACCCGACCCAGGGCCCCTCGTCACTACCACAACACTCCTGACCTGACCCGGGGCCCCTCGTCACTACCACAACACTCCTGACCCGACCCGGGGCCCCTCGTCACTACCACAACACTCCTGACCCGACCCGGGGCCCCTCGTCACTACCACAACACTCCTGACCCGACCCGGGGCCCCTCGTCACTACCACAACACTCCT
This sequence comes from Oncorhynchus gorbuscha, assembly GCF_021184085.1. Taxonomy (NCBI): domain Eukaryota; kingdom Metazoa; phylum Chordata; class Actinopteri; order Salmoniformes; family Salmonidae; genus Oncorhynchus; species Oncorhynchus gorbuscha. The sequence goes on from NW_025746671.1 coordinate 38,536, forward strand.
GACCCGACCCGGGGCCCTCGTCACTACCACAACACTCCTGACCCGACCCGGGGGTCACTACCACAACACTCCTGACCCGACCCGGGGGCCCTCGTCACTAGCACAACACTCCTGACCCGACCCATAGGTCCAGGAAGGGGTGGGGTACAGAGGTCGAGGTCAGGGTTCACAGAAGGTCAGAAAGACAACGTCATCACGCTGTCTGTTGTGTGATGGGGAAACAGATTCTCACATATGATGAGGTTATTACTGCACAATATTCAACCAAAATCTATGTTCTGTCATTTGAGGTTATTTTATATTTTTCTGTTTGTTTTTGTTTTAAATGCCAGACTGCAACTGAAGTTTAACTTTACCCAGAACACATCTGGTACTGAGGGGGGTGTCATGTATCCTGTCAGGATGAGAGACCCAGAACACATCTGGTACTGAGGGGGTGTCATCTATCCTGTCTAAATGAGACAGACCCAGCACACATCTGTTACTGAGGGGGGGCATCTATCCTGTCTGGATAAGACACCCAGAACACATCTGTTACTGAGGGGGGTCATCTATCCTGTTTGGATAAGACAGACCCAGAACACATCTGTTACTGAGGGGGGTCATCTATCCTGTTTGGATAAGACAGACCCAGAACACATCTGTTACTGAGGGGGGTCATCTATCCTGTCTGGATAAGACACCCAGAACACATCTGTTACTGAGGGGGGTCATCTATCCTGTCTGGATAAGACAGACCCAGAACACATCTGTTACTGAGGGGGGGTCATCTATCCTGTCTGGATAAGACAGACCCAGAACACATCTGTTACTGAGGGGGGGTCATCTATCCTGTCTGGATAAGACAGACCCAGAACACATCTGTTACTGAGGGGGGGTCATCTATCTTACCTTCTGAGGTCTACCTCTGTTTCACCTGTATTCTCTCTGCCTCCAAGGGAAACTTCTCCTCCATCTTGCCCCCGAGGGAAACTTCTCCTCCATCTTCCCCCCGAGGGAAACTTCACCTCCATCTTCCCCCGAGGGAAACTTCTCCTCCATCTTCCCCCCGAGGGAAACTTCTCCTCCATCTCCCCCGAGGGAAACTTCACCTCCATCTTCCCCTCGAGGGAAACTTCTCCTCCATCTTCCCCCCGAGGGAAACTTCTCCTCCATCTTCCCCCGAGGGAAACTTCTCCTCCATCTTCCCCCGAGGGAAACTTCTCCTCCATCTTCCCCCGAGGGAAACTTCTCCTCCATCTTCCCCCGAGGGAAACTTCTCCTCCATCTTTCCCCTTGAGGGAAACTTCTCCTCCATCTTCCCCCGAGGGAAACTTCTCCTCCATCTTCCCCCGAGGGAAACTTCTCCTCCATCTTCCCCCCGAGGGAAACTTCTCCTCCATCTTCTCTCCTCCATCTTCCCCCGAGGGAAACTTCTCCTCCATCTTCCCCCGAGGGAAACTTCTCCTCCATCTTCCCCCCGAGGGAAACTTCTCCTCCATCTTCCCCCCGAGGGAAACTTCACCTCCATCTTCCCCCGAGGGAAACTTCTCCATCTTCCATCTTCCCCCGAGGGAAACTTCACCTCCATCTTCCCCCGAGGGAAACTTCACCTCCATCTTCCCCCGAGGGAAACTTCACCTCCATCTCCCGAGGGAAACTTCCCCCCCGAGGGAAACTTCACCTCCATCTTCCCCCCGAGGGAAACTTCACCTCCATCTTCCCCCGAGGGAAACTTTTCCTCCATCTTCCCCCCGAGGGAAACTTTTCCCCCATCTTCCCCCGAGGGAAACTTTTCCCCCATCTTCCCCCGAGGGAAACTTTTCCCCCATCTTCCCCCGAGGGAAACTTTTCCCCATCTTCCCCCCGAGGGAAACCCATCTTCCCCCGAGGGAAACTTTTCCCCCATCTTCCCCCGAGGGAAACTTTTCCCCCATCTTCCCCCAGAGGGAAACTTCTCCTCCATCTTCCCCCAGAAGGAAACTTCTCCACAGAGGACTAGTTATTGTACCTGATCAGTTCTTCGAATCATTTAGTTGTTTTTTTTGCAAAGTGTTTTAATATTTTTGTACCACATAGTGTATATTACTGTATTTATAAGCTATAAAGAATAACATTGTATATCTATTCATTGAATTCTTGCAGTACTTTGTCATTCAATATATGCCTCATTTTATTTTTCTACGATGTGTCGGACAGTCCAAACGCATGGCGACAATCTTAGACAATATCAACAATCCTTTCGTAATGTCCTGTCTGTCTCGTTCTCTGTCCAGTCTCTGTCTCCTCTATCTCTGTCCTGTCTGTCTCTGTCCTGTCTGTCTCTGTCCCGTCTCAAACTGAAAGACTGTCGGGGGGAAAAGGGATCTTTGTTTAAACTGGGTTGGTTTTGTCTCTCCCTGTTTATCCAATCAGGGCTGTGGGACATTTCAGACTGAAACTGAGGATGAGATAAAGCTGTCATCCTCTCAGAACATTCACACATACCTCAAAACGTCCTTCTTTGTCTTTTTGTTGTCCAATGGGCAGGCCAGCTTTTAGTATAGACTGGAAGGACATTACAGGGTCCTGGTTCTCTCCATCTTCTCTGCTACTTCTGTTACAGCTATGTGTCTTGAACAAAATGGCCGTCTTCTATCCGGACCCAGACACACTAAGTCCAATCCTTGCTGAGCCCCTGTTCCTGTCTGTCTCTAGCTGAGGCAGTCTCCTGTCTGTCTCTAGCTGAGACTGTCTTCTTTCTGTCCCCTGCCCCGGTCTGTCTCTAGCTGAGAGTCTCTTGTCTGTCTCCTGTCTGTTTTTAGATTCAACCAGCATTGTTGGAAATGTGGTCATTCTCTAAGTGCACTTTACAGTTCTGATTGTACTTCCTGGTACAGACAACATGATACACACAGCTCAGATGGATAGGAGGAGGAATGTGTTGGTGCTGCAGTTCTGAGAGGTTCCTGATGTACACATGGTGGTTGTAGAGAGGGAGGATATGATGTCAGAGGTTCCTGATGTACACATGGTGGAGAGGGAGGATATGATGTCAGAGGTTCCTGATGTACACATGGTGGTTGTAGAGAGGGAGGATATGATGTCAGAGGCCTGTCCTGGGACTTTACATTGATAACAGAGGTCTTCTGGTCTACCAGCATCGGTCTCTGATGGTAGAGATGTCTGGGTCGGCCTGTCCTGGGACTTTACATTGATAACAGAGATCTTCTGTTCTTCTGGTCTACCAGCATCGGTCTCTGATGGTAGAGATGTCTGGGTCGGCCTGTCCTGGGACTTTACATTGATAACAGAGGTCTTCTGGTCTACCAGCATCGGTCTCTGATGGTAGCTGCTTTTCCAAAATGTCTGTTGAGTGGACGACTGTTGGTGAGAGAAGGGAAGTGGAGGTCTTCATTTAACCAGCATCGTGTTGGTTAGAAGGTTAAAACAAGTTGCTGTTCTGACGTTAAATGCTTGTTGTTATCGATGCCCTCCCAAATGGCACCCTATTCCCCATATAGAGCACGACTGTTGACCAGGGCCCTATAGCACCCTATTCCCTATATAGAGCACGACTGTTGACCAGGACCCTAAAGCACCCTATTCCCCATATAGAGCACGACTGTTGACCAGGACCCTAAAGCACCCTATTCCCCATATAGAGCACGACTGTTGACCAGGGCCCTAAAGCACCCTATTCCCAGGGCCCTATTCCCTATATAGTCCACTACATTTGACCAGGGCTCAATGGGACCCTATTCCCTATATAGTCCACTACTGTTGACCAGGGCCCTATAGCACCCTATTCCCTATATAGTCCACTACTGTTGACCAGGGCCCTATAGCACCCTATTCCCAGGGCCCTATTCCCTATTTTGACCAGGGCCCTAAAGGAGTGCAGGATATAGGGAATAGGGAGCCATTTGGGGCCCTATAACACCCTATTCCCTATATATCCCACTACATTTGACCAGGGCCCTAAAGGAGTGCAGGATATAGGGAATAGGGAGCCATTTGGGGCCCTATAACACCCTATTCCCTATATAGCCCACTACTGTTGACCAGGGCCCTAAAGGAGTGCAGGATATAGGGAATAGGGTGCAATTTGGGGCCCTATAACATGTTTCTGGAGCTCCGACATAAAGATGAGGAACACAGCAGAGGTTTATTGGCAGTTTGAACATGTTATCATTCATCCATGTTGATACCCATGGTGCTTTGCAAGGATGTATACAGCTCAACCAACATTTGGTTAGTCAGAATGATTATTTTAATTTCCACTCAACTCTACTTCTTCTCCGTTGATTTGCTTTCCCATGTACACCAGGGTGTAATGGATGTGTACAGCCCATTCAATACTACAAGAAGCTGTTGGAACTAAATTAAATGTGGATTTTGTTTTGTTTTTTAAATAAAATGAATGAACTTTCAACTTGAACGTTGTCCATTCACATTTTGTTCTGTCCATTATCACTCAACCATTCCCTCTAATCTTTGGCCATTCTCTCTACCTCTCTACCTCCTCTCTCTCTCTACCTCCTCTCTCTACCTCTCTACCTCCTCTCTCTCTCTACCTCTCTACCTCCTCTCTCTCTCTACCTCCTCTCTCTCTCTACCTCTCTACCTCCTCTCTCTCTCTACCTCTCTCTCTCTCTACCTCTCTACCTCCTCTCTCTCTCTACCTCTCTACCTCTCTACCTCTCTCTCTCTACCTCTACCTCCTCTCTCTCTCTCTAACCTCTCTCTCTCTACCTCTCTACCTCTCTTCTCTCTACCAGGAGGACCAGTGTTTCTAACCTACAGCTAACATTCTAGTTAAACTACCAGGAGGACCAGTGTTTCTAACTCTACAGCTAACATTGTAGTTAAACTCCTCCAGGAGGACCAGTGTTTCTAACCTACAGCTCTCTATTGTAGTTAAACTCTCCTACCTCTCTACTCCTCTACCTCTCTCTACCAGGAGGACCTCTCTGAACCTCCAGCTCTCTCTCTAGTTAAACTCCCTCTCTCTCTACCTCTCTACCTCCTCTCTCTCTCTACCTCTCTACCTCCTCTCTCTACCTCTCTCTCTCTACTACCTTCTCTCTCTCTACCTCTCTACCTCCTCTCTTCTAACTCTCTACTCTCTCTCTCTCCTCTCTCTCTCTACCTCTCTACCTCCTCTCTCTCTCTACCTCTCTACCTCCTCTCTCTCTCTACCTCTCTAACATTGTCTCTAAACTACCTCTCTACCAGTGTTCTCTCTCTACTCTCTACATTGTAGGTAAACTACCAGGAGGACCTCTCTCTACCTCTCTACCTCCTCTCTCTCTACTCTCCTCTGTTCTGGACTACAGCTAACATTGTAGTTAAACTACCAGGAGGACCAGTGTTTTAACCTACAGCTAACATTGTAGTTAAACTACCAGGAGGACCAGTGTTTTAACCTACAGCTAACATTGTAGTTAAACTACCAGTGTTCTGGACTACAGCTAACATTGTAGTTAAACTACCAGTGTTCTGGACTACAGCTAACATTGTAGTTAAACTACCAGGAGGACCAGTGTTTTAACCTACAGCTAACATTGTAGTTAAACTACCAGGAGGACCAGTGTTTTAACCTACAGCTAACATTGTAGTTAAACTACCAGGAGGACCAGTGTTCTGGACTACAGCTAACATTGTAGTTAAACTACCAGGAGGACCAGTGTTTTAACCTACAGCTAACATTGTAGTTAAACTACCAGGAGGACCAGTGTTCTGGACTACAGCTAACATTGTAGTTAAACTACCAGAAGGACCAGTGTTTTAACCTACAGCTAACATTGTAGTTAAACTACCAGGAGGACCAGTGTTTTAACCTACAGCTAACATTGTAGTTAAACTACCAGGAGGACCAGTGTTCTGGACTACAGCTAACATTGTAGTTAAACTACCAGGAGGACCAGTGTACTGGCCTACAGCTAACATTGTAGATAAACTACCAGGAGGACCAGTGTTTTAACCTACAGCTAACATTGTAGTTAAACTACCAGGAGGACCAGTGTTTTAACCTACAGCTAACATTGTAGTTAAACTACCAGGAGGACCAGTGTTCTGGACTACAGCTAACATTGTAGTTAAACTACCAGGAGGACCAGTGTTTTAACCTACAGCTAACATTGTAGTTAAACTACCAGGAGGACCAGTGTTCTGGACTACAGCTAACATTGTAGTTAAACTACCAGGAGGACCAGTGTTTTAACCTACAGCTAACATTGTAGTTGATATCCTGCTGATGTTAGAACAGCGGCATCTGGTAAGACGAGGGGGGGTGCGGACTATGCATATATGTAAACAACAGCTGGTGCACGATCTCTCAGGAAGTCTCGAGGTTTTGCTTGCCCGAGGTAGAGTATCTCATGAAAATCTGTAGACCACACTATTTTTAATCTGCATTTTTCATAGCTGTTGACACACCACCACAGACCGATGCTGGCACACTCAATGAGCTGTATTCCACCATGAGAAAACAGGAAGACTCTCATCCAGAGGTGGCACTCCTAGTGGTCGGGGACTTTAATGCAGGGAAACTTAAATCTGTTTTACCAAATTTGTATCAGCATGTAAAATGTGCAACCAGAGGGGAAAAAGTCTAGACCACCTTTACTCTAGACACAGAGACGCGTACAAAGCTCTCCCTCGCCCTCCATTTGATAAATCTGACCATAATTCTATACTCTTGATTCATGCTTACAAGCAAAAACTAAAGCAGGAAGCACCAGTGACTCGGTCAATAAGAAAGTGAAGCAGATGCTAAACTACAGGACTGTTTTGCTAGCACATACTGGAATATGTTCAGGGATTCCTCCAATGGCATTGAGGAGTACATCATTGGCTTCATCAATAAGTGCATCGATTATGTCGTCCCCACAGTGACCATAGGTACATACCCCAACCAGAAGATATTGGTTACAGGCAACATCCGCACTGAGCTAAAGGCTAGAGCTGCCGCTTTCAAGGAGCAGGACTCTCACCCGGAAGCGTATAAGATATCCCGCAATGCCCTCCAACGAACCATCAAACAGGCAAAGTGTCTAGATCAAATCCTACTACACCAGCTCCGATGCAAATCGGATGTGGCAGGGCTTGCAAACCATTATAGACTACAATGGGAAGTACAGCCGAGAGCTGCCCAGTGACACGAGTCTACCAGATGAGCTAAACTACTTCTATGCTCGCTTCGAGGTAAATAACACTGAAACATGCATGAGAGCACCAGCTGTTCCGGACGACTGTGTGATCACGACCTTTAAACAGGTCAACATACACAAGGCTGCTGGGCCAGACGGATTACCAGGACGTGTACTGCGAGCATGCGCTGACCAACTGGCAAGTGTCTTCACTGACATTTTCAACTTCTCCCTGTCCGAGTCTGTAATACCAACATGTGTTAAGCAGACCACCATAGTGCCTGTGCCAAAGACCACCTATGCTATTCATTGACTACAGCTCAGCATTCGACACCATAGTGCCCTCGAAGCTCATCAATAAGCTAAGGTGTATCTCACTGGTCACCCCTAAAGCCAACACCTCATTTGGCCGCCTTTCGTTCCAGTTCTCTGCTGCCTGTGACTGGAACGAATTGCAAAAATCGCTGAAGTTGGAGACTTTTATCAACTTTTACCAACTTCAAACATCAGCTATCTGAGCAGCTAACCGATCGCTGCAGCTGTACATAGTCTATCGGTAAATAGCCCACCCATTTTCACCTACCTCATCCCCATACTGTTTTTATTTATTTACTTTTCTGCTCTTTTGCACACCAATATCTCTACCTGTACATGACCATCTGATAATTTATTACTCCAGTGTTAATCTGCAAAATTGTAATTATTCGCCTACCTCCTCATGCCTTTTGCACACAATGTATATAGACTCCCCTTCTTTCTACTGTGTTATTGACTTGTTAATTGTTTACTCCATGTGTAACTCTGTGTTGTCTGTTCACACTGCTATGCTTTATTTTGGCCAGGTCGCAGTTGTAAATGAGAACTTGTTCTCAACGAGCCTACCTGGTTAAATAAAGGTGAAATAAAAAAATAAAAAAGGACCCTGGGATGAAACACCTCCCTCTGCAACTGGATCCTGGACTTCCTGACGGGCCTCCCCCAGGTGGTGAGGGTTGTTGGAGCGAACCATTAAGGAGAGCTGAGCATTAAAAAGGTCTAGTTGCCAGGCTGAAGTAGCAAGGACATGCACATGAAGAGAAGATGACACCCAGGCCTTTTGACACCCAGGCTATGCTCTATTTTTGAAAGAGTACATTAACCAAGACCATACGTACATCTATGACAGCTGGACGTACTGTGGTCAGCAGGATACAGGAAGAAAGATGGAAGCAAGATGACTAACACGTGAAACATAAGCATGCAATGCATACCATTATTTATGCAATTATGTTTAGGACGTGAAAAGGGTTCTACCATCGTTATAACCAAAAGCAGATATGAGCGTTAGTGGGCGTGAACAAGCTCTGAGATGAGAAGAAAATAACAGAAGGTTAAGGGAAGCTGTTTTCATATAGAGGGAGGGGACTCTATACGTTATGCAAAGACAGAATCCTAGAAAGGCAGGACTCTGTAATATGAGAGGGTGGTCTGTTTCCATGGTGGGGCTCGGCCCTGTTATGTTAGTGATAAGGTCCTTCCATGGAGGGGCTCGGCCCTGTTATGTTAGTGATAAGGTCCTTCCATGGAGGGGCTCAGCCCTGTTATGTTTGTGATAAGGTCCTTCCGTGGAGGGGCTCAGCCCTGTTATGTTAGTGATAAGGTCCTTCCATGGAGGGGCTCGGCCCTGTTATGTTAGTGATAAGGTCCTTCCATGGAGGGGCTCAGCCCTGTTATGTTTGTGATAAGGTCCTTCCGTGGAGGGGCTCAGCCCTGTTATGTTAGTGATAAGGTCCTTCCCTGGAGGGGCTCAGCCCTGTTATGTTTGTGATAGGGTCCTTCCATGGAGGGGCTCAGCCCTGTTATGTTAGTGATAAGGTCCTTCCATGGAGGGGCTCAGCCCTGTTATGTTAGTGATAAGGTCCTTCCATGGAGGGGCTCAGCCCTGTTATGTTTGTGATAAGGTCCTTCCGTGGAGGGGCTCAGCCCTGTTATGTTAGTGATAAGGTCCTTCCCTGGAGGGGCTCAGCCCTGTTATGTTTGTGATAGGGTCCTTCCATGGAGGGGCTCAGCCCTGTTATGTTTGTGATAAGGTCCTTCCATGGAGGGGCTCAGCCCTGTTATGTTAGTGATAAGGTCCTTCCATGGAGGGGCTCAGCCCTGTTATGTTAGTGATAAGGTCCTTCCATGGAGGGGCTCAGCCCTGTTATGTTTGTGATAAGGTCCTTCCGTGGAGGGGCTCAGCCCTGTTATGTTAGTGATAAGGTCCTTCCCTGGAGGGGCTCAGCCCTGTTATGTTTGTGATAAGGTCCTTCCCTGGAGGGGCTCAGCCCTGTTATGTTAGTGATAAGGTCCTTCCATGGAGGGGCTCAGCCCTGTTATGTTTGTGATAAGGTCCTTCCATGGAGGGGCTCAGCCCTGTTATGTTAGTGATAAGGTCCTTCCGTGGAGGGGCTCAGCCCTGTTATGTTTGTGATAAGGTCCTTCCATGGAGGGGCTCAGCCCTGTTATGTTTGTGATAAGGTCCTTCCATGGAGGGGCTCAGCCCTGTTATGTTAGTGATAAGGTCCTTCCATGGAGGGGCTCAGCCCTGTTATGTTAGTGATAAGGTCCTTCCCTGGAGGGGCTCAGCCCTGTTATGTTAGTGATAAGGTCCTTCCATGGAGGGGCTCAGCCCTGTTATGTTAGTGATAAGGTCCTTCCATGGAGGGGCTCAGCCCTGTTATGTTAGTGATAGGGTCCTTCCATGGAGGGGCTCAGCCCTGTTATGTTAGTGATAATGTCCTTCCATGGAGGGGCTCAGCCCTGTTATGTTAGTGATAAGGTCCTTCCCTGGAGGGGCTCAGCCCTGTTATGTTAGTGATAAGGTCCTTCCGTGGAGGGGCTCAGCCCTGTTATGTTAGTGATAAGGTCCTTCCGTGGAGGGGCTCGGCCCTGTTATGTTAGTGATAAGGTCCTTCCATGGAGGGGCTCAGCCCTGTTATGTTAGTGATAAGGTCCTTCCCTGGAGGGGCTCAGCCCTGTTATGTTAGTGATAAGGTCCTTCCCTGGAGGGGCTCAGCCCTGTTATGTTAGTGATAAGGTCCTTCCCTGGAGGGGCTCAGCCCTGTTATGTTAGTGATAAGGTCCTTCCCTGGAGGGGCTCAGCCCTGTTATGTTAGTGATAAGGTCCTTCCATGGAGGGGCTCAGCCCTGTTATGTTAGTGATAAGGTCCTTCCCTGGAGGGGCTCAGCCCTGTTATGTTAGTGATAAGGTCCTTCCATGGAGGGGCTCAGCCCTGTTATGTTAGTGATAAGGTCCTTCCATGGAGGGGCTCAGCCCTGTTATGTTAGTGATAAGGTCCTTCCCTGGAGGGGCTCAGCCCTGTTATGTTAGTGATAAGGTCCTTCCATGGAGGGGCTCAGCCCTGTTATGTTAGTGATAAGGTCCTTCCATGGAGGGGCTCAGCCCTGTTATGTTAGTGATAGGGTCCTTCCATGGAGGGGCTCAGCCCTGTTATGTTAGTGATAATGTCCTTCCATGGAGGGGCTCAGCCCTGTTATGTTAGTGATAAGGTCCTTCCCTGGAGGGGCTCAGCCCTGTTATGTTAGTGATAAGGTCCTTTGGAGGGGCTCAGCCCTGTTATGTTAGTGATAAGGTCCTTCCGTGGAGGGGCTCGGCCCTGTTATGTTAGTGATAAGGTCCTTCCATGGAGGGGCTCAGCCCTGTTATGTTAGTGATAATGTCCTTCCCTGGAGGGGCTCAGCCCTGTTATGTTAGTGATAAGGTCCTTCCCTGGAGGGGCTCAGCCCTGTTATGTTAGTGATAAGGTCCTTCCCTGGAGGGGCTCAGCCCTGTTATGTTAGTGATAAGGTCCTTCCCTGGAGGGGCTCAGCCCTGTTATGTTAGTGATAAGGTCCTTCCATGGAGGGGCTCAGCCCTGTTATGTTAGTGATAAGGTCCTTCCCTGGAGGGGCTCAGCCCTGTTATGTTAGTGATAAGGTCCTTCCATGGAGGGGCTCAGCCCTGTTATGTTAGTGATAAGGTCCTTCCATGGAGGGGCTCAGCCCTGTTATGTTAGTGATAAGGTCCTTCCCTGGAGGGGCTCAGCCCTGTTATGTTAGTGATAAGGTCCTTCCATGGAGGGGCTCAGCCCTGTTATGTTAGTGATAAGGTCCTTCCATGGAGGGGCTCAGCCCTGTTATGTTAGTGATAGGTCCTTCCATGGAGGGGCTCAGCCCTGTTATGTTAGTGATAAGGTCCTTCCATGGAGGGGCTTAGCCCTGTTATGTTAGTGATAAGGTCCTTCCCTGGAGGGGCTCAGCCCTGTTATGTTAGTGATAAGGTCCTTCCGTGGAGGGGCTCAGCCCTGTTATGTTAGTGATAAGGTCCTTCCATGGAGGGGCTCAGCCCTGTTATGTTAGTGATAAGGTCCTTCCATGGAGGGGCTCAGCCCTGTTATGTTAGTGATAAGGTCCTTCCATGGAGGGGCTCAGCCCTGTTATGTTAGTGATAAGGTCCTTCCCTGGAGGGGCTCAGCCCTGTTATGTTAGTGATAAGGTCCTTCCCTGGAGGGGCTCAGCCCTGTTATGTTAGTGATAAGGTCCTTCCCTGGAGGGGCTCAGCCCTGTTATGTTAGTGATAAGGTCCTTCCATGGAGGGGCTCGGCCCTGTTATGTTAGTGATAAGGTCCTTCCCTGGAGGGGCTCAGCCCTGTTATGTTAGTGATAAGGTCCTTCCATGGAGGGGCTCAGCCCTGTTATGTTAGTGATAAGGTCCTTCCATGGAGGGGCTCAGCCCTGTTATGTTAGTGATAAGGTCCTTCCGTGGAGGGGCTCAGCCCTGTTATGTTAGTGATAAGGTCCTTCCGTGGAGGGGCTCAGCCCTGTTATGTTAGTGATAAGGTCCTTCCATGGAGGGGCTCAGCCCTGTTATGTTAGTGATAAGGTCCTTCCCTGGAGGGGCTCAGCCCTGTTATGTTAGTGATAAGGTCCTTCCCTGGAGGGGCTCAGCCCTGTTATGTTAGTGATAAGGTCCTTCCCTGGAGGGGCTCAGCCCTGTTATGTTAGTGATAAGGTCCTTCCCTGGAGGGGCTCAGCCCTGTTATGTTAGTGATAAGGTCCTTCCATGGAGGGGCTCAGCCCTGTTATGTTAGTGATAAGGTCCTTCCCTGGAGGGGCTCGGCCCTGTTATGTTAGTGATAAGGTCCTTCCCTGGAGGGGCTCGGCCCTGTTATGTTAGTGATAAGGTCCTTCCATGGAGGGGCTCGGCCCTGTTATGTTAGTGATAAGGTCCTTCCATGGAGGGGCTCAGCCCTGTTATGTTAGTGATAAGGTCCTTCCATGGAGGGGCTCAGCCCTGTTATGTTAGTGATAAGGTCCTTCCATGGAGGGGCTCAGCCCTGTTATGTTAGTGATAAGGTCCTTCCATGGAGGGGCTCGGCCCTGTTATGTTAGTGATAAGGTCCTTCCCTGGAGGGGCTCGGCCCTGTTATGTTAGTGATAAGGTCCTTCCATGGAGGGGCTCGGCCCTGTTATGTTAGTGATAAGGTCCTTCCATGGAGGGGCTCAGCCCTGTTATGTTAGTGATAAGGTCCTTCCATGGAGGGGCTCAGCCCTGTTATGTTAGTGATAAGGTCCTTCCCTGGAGGGGCTCAGCCCTGTTATGTTAGTGATAAGGTCCTTCCCTGGAGGGGCTCAGCCCTGTTATGTTAGTGATAAGGTCCTTCCTGGAGGGGCTCAGCCCTGTTATGTTAGTGATAAGGTCCTTCCATGGAGGGGCTCAGCCCTGTTATGTTAGTGATAAGGTCCTTCCCTGGAGGGGCTCAGCCCTGTTATGTTAGTGATAAGGTCCTTCCCTGGAGGGGCTCAGCCCTGTTATGTTAGTGATAAGGTCCTTCCCTGGAGGGGCTCAGCCCTGTTATGTTAGTGATAAGGTCCTTCCCTGGAGGGGCTCAGCCCTGTTATGTTAGTGATAAGGTCCTTCCCTGGAGGGGCTCAGCCCTGTTATGTTAGTGATAAGGTCCTTCCATGGTGGGGCTCGGCCCTGTTATGTTAGTGATAAGGTCCTTCCCTGGAGGGGCTCAGCCCTGTTATGTTAGTGATAGGGTCCTTCCATGGAGGGGCTCAGCCCTGTTATGTTAGTGATAATGTCCTTCCATGGAGGGGCTCAGCCCTGTTATGTTAGTGATAAGGTCCTTCCCTGGAGGGGCTCAGCCCTGTTATGTTAGTGATAAGGTCCTTCCGTGGAGGGGCTCAGCCCTGTTATGTTAGTGATAAGGTCCTTCCGTGGAGGGGCTCGGCCCTGTTATGTTAGTGATAAGGTCCTTCCATGGAGGGGCTCAGCCCTGTTATGTTAGTGATAATGTCCTTCCCTGGAGGGGCTCAGCCCTGTTATGTTAGTGATAAGGTCCTTCCCTGGAGGGGCTCAGCCCTGTTATGTTAGTGATAAGGTCCTTCCCTGGAGGGGCTCAGCCCTGTTATGTTAGTGATAAGGTCCTTCCCTGGAGGGGCTCAGCCCTGTTATGTTAGTGATAAGGTCCTTCCATGGAGGGGCTCGGCCCTGTTATGTTAGTGATAAGGTCCTTCCCTGGAGGGGCTCAGCCCTGTTATGTTAGTGATAAGGTCCTTCCATGGAGGGGCTCAGCCCTGTTATGTTAGTGATAAGGTCCTTCCATGGAGGGGCTCAGCCCTGTTATGTTAGTGATAAGGTCCTTCCGTGGAGGGGCTCAGCCCTGTTATGTTAGTGATAAGGTCCTTCCGTGGAGGGGCTCGGCCCTGTTATGTTAGTGATAAGGTCCTTCCATGGAGGGGCTCAGCCCTGTTATGTTAGTGATAATGTCCTTCCCTGGAGGGGCTCAGCCCTGTTATGTTAGTGATAAGGTCCTTCCCTGGAGGGGCTCAGCCCTGTTATGTTAGTGATAAGGTCCTTCCCTGGAGGGGCTCAGCCCTGTTATGTTAGTGATAAGGTCCTTCCCTGGAGGGGCTCAGCCCTGTTATGTTAGTGATAAGGTCCTTCCATGGAGGGGCTCGGCCCTGTTATGTTAGTGATAAGGTCCTTCCCTGGAGGGGCTCGGCCCTGTTATGTTAGTGATAAGGTCCTTCCCTGGAGGGGCTCGGCCCTGTTATGTTAGTGATAAGGTCCTTCCATGGAGGGGCTCAGCCCTGTTATGTTAGTGATAAGGTCCTTCCATGGAGGGGCTCGGCCCTGTTATGTTAGTGATAAGGTCCTTCCATGGAGGGGCTCAGCCCTGTTATGTTAGTGATAAGGTCCTTCCATGGAGGGGCTCAGCCCTGTTATGTTAGTGATAAGGTCCTTCCATGGAGGGGCTCAGCCCTGTTATGTTAGTGATAAGGTCCTTCCCTGGAGGGGCTCGGCCCTGTTATGTTAGTGATAAGGTCCTTCCATGGAGGGGCTCAGCCCTGTTATGTTAGTGATAAGGTCCTTCCATGGAGGGGCTCAGCCCTGTTATGTTAGTGATAAGGTCCTTCCATGGAGGGGCTCAGCCCTGTTATGTTAGTGATAAGGTCCTTCCCTGGAGGGGCTCAGCCCTGTTATGTTAGTGATAAGGTCCTTCCCTGGAGGGGCTCAGCCCTGTTATGTTAGTGATAAGGTCCTTCCCTGGAGGGGCTTAGCCCTGTTATGTTAGTGATAAGGTCCTTCCATGGAGGGGCTCAGCCCTGTTATGTTAGTGATAAGGTCCTTCCCTGGAGGGGCTCAGCCCTGTTATGTTAGTGATAAGGTCCTTCCCTGGAGGGGCTCAGCCCTGTTATGTTAGTGATAAGGTCCTTCCCTGGAGGGGCTCAGCCCTGTTATGTTAGTGATAAGGTCCTTCCCTGGAGGGGCTCAGCCCTGTTATGTTAGTGATAAGGTCCTTCCCTGGAGGGGCTCAGCCCTGTTATGTTAGTGATAAGGTCCTTCCATGGTGGGGCTCGGCCCTGTTATGTTAGTGATAAGGTCCTTCCCTGGAGGGGCTCAGCCCTGTTATGTTAGTGATAAGGTCCTTCCGTGGAGGGGCTCAGCCCTGTTATGTTAGTGATAAGGTCCTTCCCTGGAGGGGCTCAGCCCTGTTATGTTTGTGATAGGGTCCTTCCATGGAGGGGCTCAGCCCTGTTATGTTAGTGATAAGGTCCTTCCCTGGAGGGGCTCAGCCCTGTTATGTTTGTGATAGGGTCCTTCCATGGAGGGGCTCAGCCCTGTTATGTTAGTGATAAGGTCCTTCCCTGGAGGGGCTCAGCCCTGTTATGTTAGTGATAAGGTCCTTCCATGGAGGGGCTCGGCCCTGTTATGTTTGTGATAAGGTCCTTCCCTGGAGGGGCTCAGCCCTGTTATGTTAGTGATAAGGTCCTTCCATGGAGGGGCTCGGCCCTGTTATGTTTGTGATAAGGTCCTTCCCTGGAGGGGCTCAGCCCTGTTATGTTAGTGATAAGGTCCTTCCCTGGAGGGGCTCAGCCCTGTTATGTTAGTGATAAGGTCCTTCCATGGAGGGGCTCAGCCCTGTTATGTTAGTGATAAGGTCCTTCCATGGAGGGGCTCAGCCCTGTTATGTTAGTGATAAGGTCCTTCCATGGAGGGGCTCAGCCCTGTTATGTTAGTGATAAGGTCCTTCCATGGAGGGGCTCAGCCCTGTTATGTTAGTGATAAGGTCCTTCCATGGAGGGGCTCAGCCCTGTTATGTTAGTGATAAGGTCCTTCCATGGAGGGGCTCGGCCCTGTTATGTTAGTGATAAGGTCCTTCCATGGAGGGGCTCAGCCCTGTTATGTTAGTGATAAGGTCCTTCCATGGAGGGGCTCAGCCCTGTTATATTAGTGATAAGAGTGTTATATTTCTCCACGACACATTCGCCACACTGATCCTCAACACGGGCCTCGGGTGCTTGCTCTGTTCACTCATGACTGCACGGCTAGGCACGACTCCAACATGATCGTTAAGTTTGTCGATGACACAACACTGACAACGTGCACTGCGCCCGGCCCGACACAGGAGTCGCTAGTGCGCGATGAGACAAGGATATCCCTGCCGGCCAAACCCTCCCTAACCCGGACGACGCTGGGCCAATTGTGCGTTGCCCCATGGGCCTCCCAGTCACGGCCGGCTGCGACAGAGCCTGGACTCGAACCCAGAATCCTTAGACCACTGCGACAGAGCCTGGACTCGAACCCAGAATCCTTAGACCACTGAGACAGAGCCTGGATGAACCCAGAATCCTTAGACCACTGAGACAGAGCCTGGACTCGAACCCAGAATCTCTGGTGGCAGAACCTTAGACCACTGAGACAGAGCCTGGACTCGAACCCAGAATCCTTAGACCACTGCGACAGAGCCTGGACTCGAACCCAGAATCCTTAGACCACTGAGACAGAGCCTGGACTCGAACCCAGAATCCTTAGACCACTGAGACAGAGCCTGGACTCGAACCCAGAATCTCTGGTGGCAGAACCTTAGACCACTGAGACAGAGCCTGGACTCGAACCCAGAATCCTTAGACCACTGCGACAGAGCCTGGACTCGAACCCAGAATCCTTAAGACCACTGAGACAGAGCCTGGACTCGAACCCAGAATCCTTAGACCACTGAGACAGAGCCTGGACTCGAACCCAGAATCCTTAGACCACTGAGACAGAGCCTGGACTCGAACCCAGAATCTCTGGTGGCAGAACCTTAGACCACTGAGACAGAACCTGGACTCGAACCCAGAATCCTTAGACCACTGAGACAGAGCCTGGACTCGAACCCAGAATCCTTAGACCACTGAGACAGAGCCTGGACTCGAACCCAGAATCCTTAGACCACTGAGACAGAGCCTGGACTCGAACCCAGAATCTCTGGTGGCAGAACCTTAGACCACTGAGACAGAACCTGGACTCGAACCCAGAATCCTTAGACCACTGAGACAGAGCCTGGACTCGAACCCAGAATCCTTAGACCACTGAGACAGAGCCTGGACTCGAACCCAGAATCCTTAGACCACTGAGACAGAGCCTGGACTCGAACCCAGAATCTCTGGTGGCAGAGCACTGAGACAGAACCTGGAGACCCACTGACCACTGAGACAGAGCCAGAACCCAGAATCCTTAGACCACTGAGACAGAGCCTGGACTCGAACCCAGAATCCTTAGACCACTGAGACAGAGCCTGGACTCGAACCCAGAATCTCTGGTGGCAGAACCTTAGACCACTGAGACAGAACCTGGACTCGAACCCAGAATCCTTAGACCACTGAGACAGAGCCTGGACTCGAACCCAGAATCCTTAGACCACTGCGCCCTTCGCTATTGATATTTTACTGCTGCTCTTTAACTACTTGTTACTTTTATTTCTTATTTCATATTTTTTTAACTGCATTGTAAAGTAAGCATTTCACTGTAAGGTTACCTGTTGTATTTGGCACATGTGACTATTAGTATTTTATGTGCAGATGAATCATTGAATGCTCATGAATTGCACTTTTCTACTGTATTGTCTGTATATGTCCTTTTGTCTATCTTCCAGTGTGTTATGTATGCAGAGCAGCAACCAACATTTCCCCGGGGGGGTTATCTTTAACAGGTACCGTGCTGTCCCGCTCGAATTCACCACAACCTTGAACTAATATAGGATAAATCCATGATTATTGAGCGTGACTGTTGCCAAAGACAGTACAGTATGAAGATAGAAATCCCAGCTCACGCTTGTCGGATAGCTAAACTCATGCGCATTAACTCAACTCGCGCCGAACTGCGCATGTGCCAACCGTCATCTCTAATAAGGCGCTCCTTCGATATAAAGTTGTTTTTGACGATCATTTTAAAAAAGGTATCCGTTTATTTTCACGAGGTTGGAGTAGTAAAAATGTTCAACTACTAAAGACATTGGCTGGTTGTGCCTTTTAGATTTCGAGAAAACGTACATCTGAAGAATAATTGCTCACTTCTCTAATTTACTTCTCAAACTCCGTTCTGATCTGCTTCGAAAGCGTTCCCGGAAGTCTTAAGATGTTGCACCTCTGTGTTTTTATAAACTCGGTTGTCGGTGCTTTCGTTTTCCCCATCCAGGCTCTATGAAAAAACAACTGGTCCGATGCACCTGAAATTAAAACGACACTCGGTCGCTTTCTTATGACTCTCTTCTTTACCCGGAAGTACGGTAAAAGAGGAACCACACCCCCTTTTCCATACTGCTTTCTGATTGGGTTATTCCCATCACGTGATCCAGAAGTGAAAGGATTCTGGTTTTTCCCGGAGGTAAGGAAATAAACACAACCTGATTATACTTTGTGATTTTTACCTGACAAAATGTACAAAATATAAAGTTATATTGTATGACTACAAGGTGTTTTAACTGCACACGGTGTCGTCCTTCCCAGTTGTACTTGTGTAATATCGGTGTATATCCTTTTGTGGAGGTGGGATCTGTCATCTTTGTTGTTGTTTTTCACTGTGAATCAGACCGACTGACGAGACACGAATAAAACGTTGATCTAAATACATTTTCCTCCTCCTTCGGCGTTATTTGGTTGAGAAGACATTATTAAAAGATAACATAAACCATTGCTTGATGCGTAGTTAGGGCACACAACTTTAGCTACCCAGATATACGTTACTACAGCATTTTGTCATAGTCAAATGACGTTTCTGACCATTACTATAACGTCAGACTTTGACATGTAGCTCGGACATTGTCATGGATAGAGAGCCGGAGGGGGGTTTCCCATGGCGTCACGGTGTAATAAAAGTTATCGTCAGTTTCACACTGCTTGAGATCCAGCTAATACAGTATTATCCCTCTAGTCTAGATTTAATGCGGTGGGTTTGATGTTTCCTCTAACTGCTCAGTGGATCAGCGAGGCCTCCTATTGGCTGTGACACTGATGAGTCAGGAAGTGGATTTTACTAAACGCATCGACAGTTTTTATGTAAAAGTCTTATTTTTAGCACGACAGCTGTGTTGGAAACAGGAAGTTTTCGTACAATTTTATAAATGCCCTTAGATAATAGTTCATCATGGTGGAATACTTTTATGTAGGTAAATGTAATTATGTGCGAAATGGCGGTTTGAGACCTCCTTTATTCGCAAATATTTATAACCGAGTTATAACCCATTTGGAGTCATGGGATGATATGGTGTCTCCCACTACGATTCAGGAAGCGGTGCAGTTTATCAGGCTGCAGGTGAAATACATTATATGATGAACTTCACAGTGAAAGTCATGGTGATGCTCTTGATGCCGTTTGACAAATCCAGATATTCTCACTTTTATCCATAATAATCTCATCATGTAGACAGTGTACCCGCACTGCTGGCTAGAACACACCTTCCAAAACCAGACTAGGCACATTTACCCCCCCCCCCCCAGCAACAAGTCAGTTTGGTGTAAGAACACACCATTTGGATTGGCAACCTAGCTAGTGAAATATCTATTCAATATTTACCAGAAATGATTGATATTTGAAGTACACAGAATGCATGTTATTATGACCATAGCTACAACAGTCATGATACTAATTGACAGTTACTGTTTCAGGGGTTGCTATAACCTAATGTTGCTCTCTTTATCTACTGTATGAGTGACCCAGGACCACTGTTAGCTCTGGTCCTTGGCGTTAGTGCAGCTTGCTAACGTTGAGCCTCACTAACACCCTGGACCAGAGCTAGTTGTTCAATATGTCATTCCCCTTAGTGTGCTGTCTGAATGTGCTGCTTTGTTCTCCACTACAGGTGAACCTGAAGCCATCATCATGCAGAGCACAGCCAACTACCTGTGGCTCATCTCAGACCTGCTGGGCCAGGGAGCTACAGCTAACGTCTACCGTGGCAGACACAAGGTACAGGTCTAACACTAACATCTACCGTGGCAGACACAAGGTACAGGTCTAACACTAACATCTACCGTGGCAGACACAAGGTACAGGGCTAACACTAACATCTACCGTGGCAGACACAAGGTACAGGTCTAACACTAACATCTACCGTGGCAGACACAAGGTACAGGGCTAACACTAACATCTACCGTGGCAGACACAAGGTACAGGGCTAACATCTACCGTGGCAGACACAAGGTACAGGGCTAACACTAACATCTACCGTGGCAGACACAAGGTACAGGGCTAACACGCTAACATCTACCGTGGCAGACACAAGGTACAGGGCTAACACTAACATCTACCGTGGCAGACACAAGGTACAGGGCTAACATCTACCGTGGCAGACACAAGGTACAGGGCTAACATCTACCGTGGCAGACACAAGGTACAGGGCTAACATCTACCGTGGCAGACACAAGGTACAGGGCTAACACAAACATCTACCGTGGCAGACACAAGGTACAGGGCTAACACAAACATCTACCGTGACAGACACAAGGTACAGGGCTAACACTAACATCTACCGTGGCAGACACAAGGTACAGGGCTAACACGCTAACATCTACCGTGGCAGACACAAGGTACAGGGCTAACACCTACCGTGGCAGACACAAGGTACAGGGCTAACACGCTAACATCTACCGTGGCAGACACAAGGTACAGGGCTAACATCTACCGTGGCAGACACAAGGTACAGGGCTAACATCTACCGTGGCAGACACAAGGTACAGGGCTAACATCTACCGTGGCAGACACAGGGTACAGGACTGGTAATATAATTTTCCAATCTGTTTAAAGGCACAGTCAACTTAGTGAATGTAAACTTCTGACCCACTAGAATTGTGATATAGTGAATTATAAGTGAAATAATCTGTCTGTAAACAATTGTTGGAAAAATTACTTGTGTCATGCACAAAGTAGATGTCCTAACCGACTTGCCAAAACTATAGTTTGTTAACAAGCAGACAATATGTGGAGTGGTTGAAAAACGAGTTTTAATGACTCCAACCTAAGTGTATGTAAACTTCTGACTTCAACTGTATCTATGGGCAACACTGTGGGGGGGCTGGACTGTAACTGAGGGGGACATCTTGGCAGTCTCTCCACCAAGCATCTTGGCAGTCTCTCCACCAAACATCTTGGCAGTCTCTCCACCAAGCATCTTGGCAGTCTCTCCACCAAGCATCTTGGCAGTCTCTCCACCAAGCATCTTGGCAGTCTCTCCACCAAGCATCTTGGCAGTCTCTCCACCAAGCATCTTGGCAGTCTCTCCACCAAGCATCTTGGCAGTCTCTCACCTGCGTGGATGCAAGAGCAGAAGTGTAGTGTTGTTTTAGTTGTTGGCATGTAGACCGAACAGGAAGTCTAATATAGTACTGTTGTTCACTGTCTGTTGTCTCACTAACTCGCCATTTTGAGACGTTTCACCAACTGTTCATGTCTCAGAGGGTTACGGTTGTCTGCTCAGCCATATCAGTCTAAGCTAGCGTGCTAACCCTTCTCTCTCCACAGGGGCTTTCCCTTCTGTCTCCACAGGGGCTTTCCCAGGTCTCTCTCGACTAGAGGGAGGATGCCAACACATTTTAGGACGGGTCTGGACATGTCTTTGTGTTTGGTTCTGTCTGTTTGATTCTGACAGAATGAACATCTATGGCACTTAATGAACTGTCTCACTAGGGCTGTGTCCCTGAAGGACTGTCTCACTAGGGCTGTGTCCCTGAAGGACTGTCTCACTAGGGCTGTGTCCCTGAAGGACTGTCTCACTAGGTCTGTGTCCCTGAAGGACTGTCTCACTAGGGTTGTGTCCCTGAAGGACTGTCTCACTAGGGCTGTGTCCCTGATGGACTGTCTCACTAGGGCTGTGTCCCTGAAGGACTGTCTCACTAGGTCTGTGTCCCTGAAGGACTGTCTCACTAGGGTTGTGTCCCTGAAGGACTGTCTCACTAGGTCTGTGTCCCTGAAGGACTGTCTCACTAGGGTTGTGTCCCTGAAGGACTGTCTCACTAGGGTTGTGTCCCTGAAGGACTGTCTCACTAGGGCTGTGTCCCTGAAGGACTGTCTCACTAGGGCTGTGTCCTTGAAGGACTGTCTCACTAGGGCTGTGTCCCTGAAGGACTGTCTCACTAGGGCTGTGTCCCTGATGGACTGTCTCACTAGGGCTGTGTCCCTGAAGGACTGTCTCACTAGGGCTGTGTCCCTGAAGGACTGTCTCACTAGGGCTGTGTCCCTGATGGGACCTGATGGACTGTCTCACTAGGGCTGTGTCCCTGAAGGACTGTCTCACTAGGGCTGTGTCCCTGAAGGACTGTCTCACTAGGGCTGTGTCCCTGAAGGACTGTCTCACTAGGGCTGTGTCCCTGAAGGACTGTCTCACTAGGGCTGTGTCCCTGATGGACTGTCTCACTAGGGCTGTGTCCCTGAAGGACTGTCTCACTAGGGCTGTGTCCCTGAAGGACTGTCTCACTAGGGCTGTGTCCCTGATGGGACCTGATGGACTGTCTCACTAGGGCTGTGTCCCTGAAGGACTGTCTCACTAGGGCTGTGTCCCTGAAGGACTGTCTCACTAGGGCTGTGTCCCTGATGGACTGTCTCACTAGGGCTGTGTCCCTGATGGACTGTCTCACTAGGGCTGTGTCCCTGATGGACTGTCTCACTAGGGCTGTGTCCCTGAAGGACTGTCACTAGGGCTGTGTCCCTGAAGGACTGTCTCACTAGGGCTGTGTCCCTGAAGGACTGTCTCACTAGGGCTGTGTCCCTGAAGGACTGTCTCACTAGGGCTGTGTCCCTGATGGGACCTGATGGACTGTCTCACTAGGGCTGTGTCCCTGATGGACTGTCTCACTAGGGCTGTGTCCCTGAAGGACTGTCTCACTAGGGCTGTGTCCCTGAAGGACTGTCTCACTAGGGCTGTGTCCCTGAAGGACTGTCTCACTAGGGCTGTGTCCCTGATGGGACCTGAAGGACTGTCTCACTAGGGCTGTGTCCCTGATGGACTGTCTCACTAGGGCTGTGTCCCTGAAGGACTGTCTCACTAGGGCTGTGTCCCTGAAGGACTGTCTCACTAGGGCTGTGTCCCTGAAGGACTGTCTCACTAGGGCTGTGTCCCTGAAGGACTGTCTCACTAGGGCTGTGTCCCTGAAGGACTGTCTCACTAGGGCTGTGTCCCTGATGGACTGTCTCACTAGGGCTGTGTCCCTGATGGACTGTCTCACTAGGGCTGTGTCCCTGAAGGACTGTCTCACTAGGGCTGTGTCCCTGATGGGACCTGATGGACTGTCTCACTAGGGCTGTGTCCCTGAAGGGACTGTCTCACTAGGGCTGTGTCCCTGAAGGACTGTCTCACTAGGGCTGTGTCCCTGAAGGACTGTCTCACTAGGGCTGTGTCCCTGAAGGACTGTCTCACTAGGGCTGTGTCCCTGAAGGACTGTCTCACTAGGGCTGTGTCCCTGATGGGACCTGATGGACTGTCTCACTAGGGCTGTGTCCCTGAAGGACTGTCTCACTAGGGCTGTGTCCCTGATGGGACCTGATGGACTGTCTCACTAGGGCTGTGTCCCTGAAGGACTGTCTCACTAGGGCTGTGTCCCTGAAGGACTGTCTCACTAGGGCTGTGTCCCTGAAGGACTGTCTCACTAGGGCTGTGTCCCTGAAGGACTGTCTCACTAGGGCTGTGTCCCTGAAGGACTGTCTCACTAGGGCTGTGTCCCTGATGGACTGTCTCACTAGGGCTGTGTCCCTGAAGGTCTGTCTCACTAGGGCTGTGTCCCTGAAGGACTGTCTCACTAGGGCTGTGTCCCTGAAGGACTGTCTCACTAGGGCTGTGTCCCTGAAGGACTGTCTCACTAGGGCTGTGTCCCTGAAGGACTGTCTCACTAGGGCTGTGTCCCTGAAGGACTGTCTCACTAGGGCTGTGTCCCTGAAGGACTGTCTCACTAGGGCTGTGTCCCTGAAGGACTGTCTCACTAGGGCTGTGTCCCTGAAGGACTGTCTCACTAGGGCTGTGTCCCTGAAGGACTGTCTCACTAGGTCTGTGTCCCTGATGGGACCTGAAGGACTGTCTCACTAGGGCTGTGTCCCTGATGGACTGTCTCACTAGGGCTGTGTCCCTGAAGGACTGTCTCACTAGGGCTGTGTCTCTGAAGGACTGTCTCACTAGGGCTGTGTCCCTGAAGGACTGTCTCACTAGGGCTGTGTCCCTGATGGGACCTGATGGACTGTCTCTCTAGGGCTGTGTCCCTGAAGGTCTGTCTCACTAGGGCTGTGTCCCTGAAGGACTGTCTCACTAGGGCTGTGTCCCTGAAGGACTGTCTCACTAGGGCTGTGTCCCTGAAGGACTGTCTCACTAGGGCTGTGTCCCTGAAGGACTGTCTCACTAGGGCTGTGTCCCTGATGGACTGTCTCACTAGGGCTGTGTCCCTGAAGGACTGTCTCACTAGGGCTGTGTCCCTGAAGGACTGTCTCACTAGGGCTGTGTCCCTGATGGACTGTCTCACTAGGGCTGTGTCCCTGAAGGACTGTCTCACTAGGGCTGTGTCCCTGAAGGACTGTCTCACTAGGGCTGTGTCCCTGAAGGACTGTCTCACTAGGGCTGTGTCCCTGAAGGACTGTCTCACTAGGGCTGTGTCCCTGATGGACTGTCTCACTAGGGCTGTGTCCCTGATGGCAACCTATTCCCTAGATACGGGACGGCAGGGTAGCCTAGTGGTTATAACATTGGGTCAGTAACCTCAAAGGTTGCTAGATTGAATCCCCAAATTGACAAGGTATAAATCTGTCATTCTGCCCCTGAACAAGGCAGTTAACCCACTGTTCCTAGACCAGTTAACCCACTGTTCCTAAACCAGTTAACCCACCGTTCCTAGACCAGTTAACCCACCATTCCTAGACCAGTTAACCCACTGTTCCTAAACCAGTTAACCCACTGTTCCTAGACCAGTTAACCCACTGTTCCTAAACCAGTTAACCCTCTGTTCCTAGACCAGTTAACCCCTGTTCCTAGACCAGTTAACCCTCTGTTCCTAGACCAGTTAACCCACTGTTCCTAGACCAGTTAACCCACCGTTCCTAGACCAGTTAACCCACTGTTCCTAGACCAGTTAACCCTCTGTTCCTAGACCAGTTAACCCTCTGTTCCTAGACCAGTTAACCCTCTGTTCCTAGACCAGTTAACCCTCTGTTCCTAGACCAGTTAACCCACTGTTCCTAGACCAGTTAACCCACCGTTCCTAGACCAGTTAACCCACTGTTCCTAGACCAGTTAACCCTCTGTTCCTAGACCAGTTAACCCTCTGTTCCTAGACCAGTTAACCCTCTGTTCCTAGACCAGTTAACCCACTGTTCCTAGACCAGTTAACCCACCGTTCCTAGACCAGTTAACCCACTGTTCCTAGACCAGTTAACCCACCGTTCCTAGACCAGTTAACCCACTGTTCCTAGACCAGTTAACCCACCATTCCCCGGGAGGCCGTCATTGTAAATAAGAATTTGTTCTTAATTAACTGCCTTGTTAAATTAAGGTCAAATAAAAAATCCACTATATATACAGCAGTATGTGGACACCCCTTCAAATGAGTGGATTCTACTATTTCAACCCGTCCTTCTGCGGACAACACTTCCTGCCAGAATGCATAGTGCCAGCTGTAACGTTTGGTGGAGGAGGAATAATGGTCTGGGGCTGTTTTTCATGGTTCAGACTAGGCCCCTTAGTTCCAGTGAAGGGAAATCTTAACGCTACAGAATACAAGGACATTCCAGAAGATTCTGTGCTTCCAACTTTGTGGCAACAGTTTGGGGAAGTCCCCTTCCTTGCTTTGTGGGGGGCACAAAGGTCCCTACAGAAATGGTTTTTTGACATCGGTGTGGAAGAACTTGACTGGCATGCACAGAGCCCTGACCTCAACCTCATCGGACACCTTCGGGATGAATTGGAACTCTGACTGCGAGCTTAGTGAGGTCGGGCAAGGCCTGGCTCGCAGCCTAATCACCCCCCACCTCACTAATGCTCTTGTGGCTGAAAACACACCTGTATATAACACTGTGTTCTGTAACACCTGAAAACACACCTGTATATAACACTGTGTTCTGTAACACCTGAAAACACACCTGTATATAACACTGTGTGTTCTGTAACACCTGAAAACACACCTGTATATAACACTGTGTTCTCTAACACCAGAAAACACACCTGTATATAACACTGTGTTCTGTAACACCTGAAAACACACCTGTATATAACACTGTGTTCTGTAACACCTGAAAACACACCTGTATATAACACTGTGTTCTGTAACACCTGAAAACACACCTGTATATAACACTGTGTTCTGTAACACCTGAAAACACACCTGTATATAACACTGTGTTCTGTAACACCTGAAAACACACCTGTATATAACACTGTGTTCTGTAACACCTGAAAACACACCTGTATATAACACTGTGTTCTGTAACACCTGAAAACACACCTGTATATAACACTGTGTTCTGTAACACCTGTATATAACACTGTGTTCTAACACCTGAAAACACACCTGTATATAACACTGTGTTCTCTAACACCTGAAAACACACCTGTATATAACACTGTGTTCTAACACCTGAAAACACACCTGTATATAACACTGTGTTCTAACACCTGAAAACACACCTGTATATAACACTGTGTTCTGTAACACCAGAAAACGGGGGACCTATATGCGGTGAAGGTGTTCAACAACCTCAGTTTCCTGCGACCACTCGACGTCCAAATGAGAGAGTTTGAGGTCCTGAAGAAACTCAACCATAAGAACATCGTCAAGCTGTTCGCTGTGGAGGAGGAGGTCAGTTAAATACCCTGTCATTTATAGAATAACACTACCTAGTGGAGGTATCTCTATCAGTATATACTATCTGTAGAATAACACTACCCAGTGGAGGTATCTCTGTCAGTAGAATAACACTACCTAGTGGAGGTATCTCTATCAGTATATACTATCTGTAGAATAACACTACCTAGTGGAGGTATCTCTGTCAGTATATACTATCTGTAGAATAACACTACCTAGTGGAGGTATCTCTATCAGTAGAATAACACTACCTAGAGGAGGTATCTCTATCTGTAGAATAACACTACCTAGTGGAGGTATCTCTGTCAGTATATACTATCTGTAGAATAACACTACCTAGTGGAGGTATCTCTATCAGTAGAATAACACTACCTAGTGGAGGTATCTCTATCAGTAGAATAACACTACCTAGTGGAGGTATCTCTATCTGTAGAATAACACTACCTAGTGGAGGTATCTCTATCTGTAGAATAACACTACCTAGTGGAGGTATCTCTGTCAGTATATACTATCTGTAGAATAACACTACCTAGTGGAGGTATCTCTATCAGTAGAATAACACTACCTAGTGGAGGTATCTCTATCTGTAGAATAACACTACCTAGTGGAGGTATCTCTATCTGTAGAATAACACTACCTAGTGGAGGTATCTCTATCTGTAGAATAACACTACCTAGTGGAGGTATCTCTATCAGTAGAATAACACTACCTAGTGGAGGTATCTCTATCAGTAGAATAACACTACCTAGTGGAGGTATCTCTATCAGTATATACTATCTGTAGAATAACACTACCTAGTGGAGGTATCTCTATCAGTATATACTATCTGTAGAATAACACTACCTAGTGGAGGTATCTCTATCAGTATATACTATCTGTAGAATAACACTACCTAGTGGAGGTATCTCTATCAGTATATACTATCTGTAGAATAACACTACCTAGTGGAGGTATCTCTATCAGTAGAATAACACTACCTAGTGGAGGTATCTCTATCAGTATATACTATCTATAGAATAACACTACCTAGTGGAGGTATCTCTATCTGTAGAATAACACTACCTAGTGGAGGTATCTCTATCAGTAGAATAACACTACCTAGTGGAGGTATCTCTATCAGTAGAATAACACTACCTAGTGGAGGTATCTCTATCTGTAGAATAACACTACCTAGTGGAGGTATCTCTATCAGTATATACTATCAGTAGAATAACACTACCTAGTGGAGGTATCTCTATCTGTAGAATAACACTACCTAGTGGAGGTATCTCTATCAGTATATACTATCTGTAGAATAACACTACCTAGTGGAGGTATCTCTATCAGTAGAATAACACTACCTAGTGGAGGTATCTCTATCAGTATATACTATCTGTAGAATAACACTACCTAGTGGAGGTATCTCTATCAGTATATACTATCTGTAGAATAACACTACCTAGTGGAGGTATCTCTATCAGTATATACTATCTGTAGAATAACACTACCTAGTGGAGGTATCTCTATATGTAGAATAACACTACCTAGTGGAGGTATCTCTATCAGTAGAATAACACTACCTAGTGGAGGTATCTCTATCAGTAGAATAACACTACCTAGTGGAGGTATCTCTATCAGTAGAATAACACTACCTAGTGCAGGTATCTCTATCTGTAGAATAACACTACCTAGTGGAGGTATCTCTATCTGTAGAATAACACTACCTAGTGGAGGTATCTATCAGTAGAATAACACTACCTAGTGGAGGTATCTCTATCTGTAGAATAACACTACCTAGTGGATGTATCTCTATCAGTAGAATAACACTACCTAGTGGAGGTATCTCTATCTGTAGAATAACACTACCTAGTGGAGGTATCTCTATCAGCAGAATAACACTACCTAGTGGAGGTATCTCTATCAGTAGAATAACACTACCTAGTGGAGGTATCTCTATCAGTAGAATAACACTACCTAGAGGAGGTATCTCCATCAGTATATACTATCTGTAGAATAACACTACCTAGTGGAGGTATCTCTGTCAGTATATACTATCTGTAGAATAACACTACCTAGTGGAGGTATCTCTATCTGTAGAATAACACTACCTAGTGGAGGTATCTCTATCAGTATATAATATCTGTAGAATAACACTACCTAGTGGAGGTATCTCTATCTGTAGAATAACACTACCTAGTGGAGGTATCTCTATCAGTAGAATAACACTACCTAGTGGAGGTATCTCTATCAGTAGAATAACACTACCTAGTGGAGGTATCTCTATCAGTAGAATAACACTACCTAGTGGAGGTATCTCTATCAGTAGAATAACACTACCTAGTGGAGGTATCTCTATCAGTAGAATAACACTACCTAGTGGAGGTATCTCTATCAGTAGAATAACACTACCTAGTGGAGGTATCTCTATCTGTAGAATAACACTACCTAGTGGAGGTATCTCTATCAGTAGAATAACACTACCTAGTGGAGGTATCTCTGTCAGTATATACTATCTGTAGAATAACACTACCTAGTGGAGGTATCTCTATCAGTAGAATAACACTACCTAGTGGAGGTATCTCTATCAGTAGAATAACACTACCTACTGGAGGTATCTCTATCTGTAGAATAACACTACCTAGTGGAGGTATCTCTATCAGTAGAATAACACTACCTAGTGGAGGTATCTCTATCTGTAGAATAACACTACCTAGTGGAGGTATCTCTATCTGTAGAATAACACTACCTAGTGGAGGTATCTCTATCAGTAGAATAACACTACCTAGTGGAGGTATCTCTAACAGTAGAATAACACTACCTAGTGGAGGTATCTCTATCAGTAGAATAACACTACCTAGTGGAGGTATCTCTATCAGTAGAATAACACTACCTAGTGGAGGTATCTCTATCAGTATATAATATCTGTAGAATAACACTACCTAGTGGAGGTATCTCTATCAGTATATACTATCTGTAGAATAACACTACCTAGAGGAGGTATCTCTATCAGTAGAATAACACTACCTAGTGGAGGTATCTCTATCAGTAGAATAACACTACCTAGTGGAGGTATCTCTATCAGTAGAATAACACTACCTAGTGCAGGTATCTCTATCAGTAGAATAACACTACCTAGTGGATGTATCTCTATCAGTAGAATAACACTACCTAGTGGAGGTATCTCTATCAGTATATACTATCTGTAGAATAACACTACCTAGTGGAGGTATCTCTATCAGTATATACTATCTGTAGAATAACACTACCTAGTGGAGGTATCTCTATCAGTATATACTATCTGTAGAATAACACTACCTAGTGGAGGTATCTCTATATGTAGAATAACACTACCTAGTGGAGGTATCTCTATCAGTAGAATAACACTACCTAGTGGAGGTATCTCTATCAGTAGAATAACACTACCTAGTGGAGGTATCTCTATCAGTAGAATAACACTACCTAGTGGAGGTATCTCTAACAGTAGAATAACACTACCTAGTGGAGGTATCTCTATCTGTATATACTATCTGTAGAATAACACTACCTAGTGGAGGTATCTCTATCAGCAGAATAACACTACCTAGTGGAGGTATCTCTATCAGTAGAATAACACTACCTAGTGGAGGTATCTCTATCTGTAGAATAACACTACCTAGTGGAGGTATCTCTATCAGTAGAATAACACTACCTAGTGGAGGTATCTCTATCAGTAGAATAACACTACCTAGAGGAGGTATCTCCATCAGTATATACTATCTGTAGAATAACACTACCTAGTGGAGGTATCTCTGTCAGTATATACTATCTGTAGAATAACACTACCTAGTGGAGGTATCTCTATCTGTAGAATAACACTACCTAGTGGAGGTATCTCTATCTGTAGAATAACACTACCTAGTGGAGGTATCTCTATCAGTAGAATAACACTACCTAGTGGATGTATCTCTATCAGTAGAATAACACTACCTAGTGGAGGTATCTCTATCAGTAGAATAACACTACCTAGTGGAGGTATCTCTGTCAGTATATACTATCTGTAGAATAACACTACCTAGTGGAGGTATCTCTATCTGTAGAATAACACTACCTAGTGGAGGTATCTCTATCTGTAGAATAACACTACCTAGTGGAGGTATCTCTATCAGTAGAATAACACTACCTAGTGGATGTATCTCTATCAGTAGAATAACACTACCTAGTGGAGGTATCTCTATCAGTAGAATAACACTACCTAGTGGAGGTATCTCTATCAGTAGAATAACACCACCTAGTGGAGGTATCTCTATCAGTATATAATATCTGTAGAATAACACTACCTAGTGGAGGTATCTCTATCTGTAGAATAACACTACCTAGTGGAGGTATCTCTATCAGTAGAATAACACTACCTAGTGGAGGTATCTCTGTCAGTATATACTATCTGTAGAATAACACTACCTAGTGGAGGTATCTCTATCAGTAGAATAACACTACCTAGTGGAGGTATCTCTATCTGTAGAATAACACTACCTAGAGGAGGGATCTCTATCAGTAGAATAACACTACCTAGAGGAGGTATCTCTATCTGTAGAATAACACTACCTAGTGGAGGTATCTCTATCAGTATATACTATCTGTAGAATAACACTACCTAGTGGAGGTATCTCTATCTGTAGAATAACACTACCTAGTGGAGGTATCTCTATCTGTAGAATAACACTACCTAGTGGAGGTATCTCTATCTGTAGAATAACACTACCTAGTGGAGGTATCTCTATCTGTAGAATAACACTACCTAGTGGAGGTATCTCTATCAGTAGAATAACACTACCTAGAGGAGGTATCTCTATCTGTAGAATAACACTACCTAGTGGAGGTATCTCTATCAGTATATACTATCTGTAGAATAACACTACCTAGTGGAGGTATCTCTATCTGTAGAATAACACTACCTAGTGGAGGTATCTCTATCTGTAGAATAACACTACCTAGTGGAGGTATCTCTATCAGTAGAATAACACTACCTAGTGGAGGTATCTCTATCCGTAGAATAACACTACCTAGTGGAGGTATCTCTATCAGTAGAATAACACTACCTAGTGGAGGTATCTCTATCCGTAGAATAACACTACCTAGTGGAGGTATCTCTATCAGTAGAATAACACTACCTAGTGGAGGTATCTCTATCTGTAGAATAACACTACCTAGTGGAGGTATCTCTATCAGTAGAATAACACTACCTAGAGGAGGTATCTCTATCTGTAGAATAACACTACCTAGTGGAGGTATCTCTATCAGTATATACTATCTGTAGAATAACACTACCTAGTGGAGGTATCTCTATCTGTAGAATAACACTACCTAGTGGAGGTATCTCTATCTGTAGAATAACACTACCTAGTGGAGGTATCTCTATCAGTAGAATAACACTACCTAGTGGAGGTATCTCTATCCGTAGAATAACACTACCTAGTGGAGGTATCTCTATCAGTAGAATAACACTACCTAGTGGAGGTATCTCTGTCAGTATATACTATCTGTAGAATAACACTACCTAGTGGAGGTATCTCTATCTGTAGAATAACACTACCTAGTGGAGGTATCTCTATCAGTAGAATAACACTACCTAGAGGAGGTATCTCTATCAGTAGAATAACACTACCTAGTGGAGGTATCTCTATCAGTAGAATAACACTACCTAGTGGAGGTATCTCTATCTGTAGAATAACACTACCTAGTGGAGGTATCTCTATCAGTAGAATAACACTACCTAGTGGAGGTATCTCTATCAGTAGAATAACACTACCTAGTGGAGGTATCTCTATCAGTATATACTATCTGTAGAATAACACTACCTAGTGGAGGTATCTCTATCAGTAGAATAACACTACCTAGTGGAGGTATCTCTATCAGTAGAATAACACTACCTAGTGGAGGTATCTCTGTCAGTATATACTATCTGTAGAATAACACTACCTAGTGGAGGTATCTCTATCAGTAGAATAACACTACCTAGTGGAGGTATCTCTATCAGTAGAATAACACTACCTAGTGGAGGTATCTCTATCTGTAGAATAACACTACGTAGTGGAGGTATCTCTATCAGTAGAATAACACTACCTAGTGGAGGTATCTCTATCAGTAGCATAACACTACCTAGTGGAGGTATCTCTATCAGTAGAATAACACTACCTAGTGGAGGTATCTCTATCAGTATATACTATCTGTAGAATAACACTACCTAGTGGAGGTATCTCTATCAGTATATACTATCTGTAGAATAACACTACCTAGTGGAGGTATCTCTGTCAGTATATACTATCTGTAGAATAACACTACCTAGTGGAGGTATCTCTATCAGTATATACTATCTGTAGAATAACACTACCTAGTGGAGGTATCTCTATCAGTATATACTATCTGTAGAATAACACTACCTAGTGGAGGTATCTCTATCTGTAGAATAACACTACCTAGTGGAGGTATCTCTATCAGTAGAATAACACTACCTAGTGGAGGTATCTCTATCAGTAGAATAACACTACCTAGTGGAGGTATCTCTATCAGTAGAATAACACTACCTAGTGGAGGTATCTCTATCAGTAGAATAACACTACCTAGTGGAGGTATCTCTATCTGTAGAATAACACTACCTAGTGGAGGTATCTCTATCAGTAGAATAACACTACCTAGTGGAGGTATCTCTATCAGTAGAATAACACTACCTAGTGGAGGTATCTCTATCTGTAGAATAACACTACCTAGTGGAGGTATCTCTATCAGTAGAATAACACTACCTAGTGGAGGTATCTCTATCAGTAGAATAACACTACCTAGTGGAGGTTTCTCTATCAGTAGAATAACACTACCTAGAGGAGGTATCTCTATCTGTA
Organism: Oncorhynchus gorbuscha; assembly: GCF_021184085.1. Lineage (NCBI taxonomy): Eukaryota > Metazoa > Chordata > Actinopteri > Salmoniformes > Salmonidae > Oncorhynchus > Oncorhynchus gorbuscha. Next base: position 72,122 of record NW_025746671.1, read on the forward strand.
GAATAACACTACCTAGTGGAGGTATCTCTATCAGTATATACTATCAGTAGAATAACACTACCTAGTGGAGGTATCTCTATCAGTAGAATAACACTACCTAGTGGAGGTATCTCTATCAGTAGAATAACACTACCTAGAGGAGGTATCTCTATCAGTATATACTATCTGTAGAATAACACTACCTAGTGGAGGTATCTCTATCAGTATATACTATCAGTAGAATAACACTACCTAGTGGAGGTATCTCTATCAGTAGAATAACACTACCTAGTGGAGGGATCTCTATCAGTAGAATAACACTACCTAGTGGAGGTATATCTCTGTCAGTATATACTATCTGTAGAATAACACTACCTAGAGGAGGTATCTCTGTCAGTATATACTATCTGTAGAATAACACTACCTAGTGGAGGGATCTCTATCTGTAGAATAACACTACCTAGTGGAGGTATCTCTATCTGTAGAATAACACTACCTAGTGGAGGTATCTCTATCTGTAGAATAACACTACCTAGTGGAGGTATCTCTATCAGTATATACTATCTGTAGAATAACACTACCTAGTGGAGGTATCTCTATCAGTAGAATAACACTACCTAGTGGAGGTATCTCTATCTGTAGAATAACACTACCTAGTGGAGTTATCTCTATCTGTAGAATAACACTACCTAGTGGAGGTATCTCTATCAGTAGAATAACACTACCTAGTGGAGGTATCTCTGTCAGTATATACTATCTGTAGAATAACACTACCTAGTGGAGGTATCTCTATCTGTAGAATAACACTACCTAGAGGAGGTATCTCTATCAGTATATACTATCTGTAGAATAACACTACCTAGTGGAGGTATCTCTGTCAGTATATACTATCTGTAGAATAACACTACCTAGTGGAGATATCTCTATCAGTAGAATAACACTACCTAGTGGAGGTATCTCTATCTGTAGAATAACACTACCTAGTGGAGGTATCTATCAGTAGAATAACACTACCTAGTGGAGGTATATCTATCAGTAGAATAACACTACCTAGTGGAGGTATCTCTATCAGTATATACTATCTGTAGAATAACACTACCTAGTGGAGGTATCTCTATCTGTAGAATAACACTACCTAGTGGAGGTATCTCTATCAGTATATACTATCTGTAGAATAACACTACCTAGTGGAGGTATCTCTATCTGTAGAATAACACTACCTAGTGGAGGTATCTCTATCAGTAGAATAACACTACCTAGTGGAGGTATCTCTATCTGTAGAATAACACTACCTAGTGGAGGTATCTCTATCAGTAGAATAACACTACCTAGTGGAGGTATCTCTATCAGTAGAATAACACTACCTAGTGGAGGTATCTCTATCAGTATATACTATCTGTAGAATAACACTACCTAGTGGAGGTATCTCTATCAGTAGAATAACACTACCTAGTGGAGGTATCTCTATCAGTAGAATAACACTACCTAGTGGAGGTATCTCTGTCAGTATATACTATCTGTAGAATAACACTACCTAGTGGAGGTATCTCTATCAGTAGAATAACACTACCTAGTGGAGGTATCTCTATCAGTAGAATAACACTACCTAGTGGAGGTATCTCTATCTGTAGAATAACACTACGTAGTGGAGGTATCTCTATCAGTAGAATAACACTACCTAGTGGAGGTATCTCTATCAGTAGCATAACACTACCTAGTGGAGGTATCTCTATCAGTAGAATAACACTACCTAGTGGAGGTATCTCTATCAGTATATACTATCTGTAGAATAACACTACCTAGTGGAGGTATCTCTATCAGTATATACTATCTGTAGAATAACACTACCTAGTGGAGGTATCTCTGTCAGTATATACTATCTGTAGAATAACACTACCTAGTGGAGGTATCTCTATCAGTATATACTATCTGTAGAATAACACTACCTAGTGGAGGTATCTCTATCAGTATATACTATCTGTAGAATAACACTACCTAGTGGAGGTATCTCTATCTGTAGAATAACACTACCTAGTGGAGGTATCTCTATCAGTAGAATAACACTACCTAGTGGAGGTATCTCTATCAGTAGAATAACACTACCTAGTGGAGGTATCTCTATCAGTAGAATAACACTACCTAGTGGAGGTATCTCTATCAGTAGAATAACACTACCTAGTGGAGGTATCTCTATCTGTAGAATAACACTACCTAGTGGAGGTATCTCTATCAGTAGAATAACACTACCTAGTGGAGGTATCTCTATCAGTAGAATAACACTACCTAGTGGAGGTATCTCTATCTGTAGAATAACACTACCTAGTGGAGGTATCTCTATCAGTAGAATAACACTACCTAGTGGAGGTATCTCTATCAGTAGAATAACACTACCTAGTGGAGGTTTCTCTATCAGTAGAATAACACTACCTAGAGGAGGTATCTCTATCTGTAGAATAACACTACCTAGTGGAGGTATCTCTATCAGTATATACTATCAGTAGAATAACACTACCTAGTGGAGGTATCTCTATCAGTAGAATAACACTACCTAGTGGAGGTATCTCTATCAGTAGAATAACACTACCTAGAGGAGGTATCTCTATCAGTATATACTATCTGTAGAATAACACTACCTAGTGGAGGTATCTCTATCAGTATATACTATCAGTAGAATAACACTACCTAGTGGAGGTATCTCTATCAGTAGAATAACACTACCTAGTGGAGGGATCTCTATCAGTAGAATAACACTACCTAGTGGAGGTATCTCTGTCAGTATATACTATCTGTAGAATAACACTACCTAGAGGAGGTATCTCTGTCAGTATATACTATCTGTAGAATAACACTACCTAGTGGAGGGATCTCTATCTGTAGAATAACACTACCTAGTGGAGGTATCTCTATCTGTAGAATAACACTACCTAGTGGAGGTATCTCTATCTGTAGAATAACACTACCTAGTGGAGGTATCTCTATCAGTATATACTATCTGTAGAATAACACTACCTAGTGGAGGTATCTCTATCAGTAGAATAACACTACCTAGTGGAGGTATCTCTATCTGTAGAATAACACTACCTAGTGGAGGTATCTCTATCTGTAGAATAACACTACCTAGTGGAGGTATCTCTATCAGTAGAATAACACTACCTAGTGGAGGTATCTCTGTCAGTATATACTATCTGTAGAATAACACTACCTAGTGGAGGTATCTCTATCTGTAGAATAACACTACCTAGAGGAGGTATCTCTATCAGTATATACTATCTGTAGAATAACACTACCTAGTGGAGGTATCTCTGTCAGTATATACTATCTGTAGAATAACACTACCTAGTGGAGATATCTCTATCAGTAGAATAACACTACCTAGTGGAGGTATCTCTATCTGTAGAATAACACTACCTAGTGGAGGTATCTATCAGTAGAATAACACTACCTAGTGGAGGTATATCTATCAGTAGAATAACACTACCTAGTGGAGGTATCTCTATCAGTATATACTATCTGTAGAATAACACTACCTAGTGGAGGTATCTCTATCTGTAGAATAACACTACCTAGTGGAGGTATCTCTATCAGTATATACTATCTGTAGAATAACACTACCTAGTGGAGGTATCTCTATCTGTAGAATAACACTACCTAGTGGAGGTATCTCTATCAGTAGAATAACACTACCTAGTGGAGGTATCTCTATCTGTAGAATAACACTACCTAGTGGAGGTATCTCTATCAGTAGAATAACACTACCTAGTGGAGGTATCTCTATCAGTAGAATAACACTACCTAGTGGAGGTATCTCTATCAGTAGAATAACACTACCTAGTGGAGGTATCTCTATCAGTAGAATTACACTACCTAGTGGAGGTATCTCTATCAGTAGAATAACACTACCTAGTGGAGGTATCTCTATCAGTAGAATAACACTACCTAGTGGAGGTATCTCTATCAGTAGAATAACACTACCTAGAGGAGGTATCTCTATCTGTAGAATAACACTACCTAGTGGAGGTATCTCTATCAGTAGAATAACACTACCTAGAGGAGGTATCTCTATCAGTAGAATAACACTACCTAGTGGAGGTATCTCTATCAGTAGAATAACACTACCTAGTGGAGGTATCTCTGTCAGTATATACTATCTGTAGAATAACACTACCTAGTGGAGGTATCTCTATCTGTAGAATAACACTACCTAGTGGAGGTATCTCTATCTGTAGAATAACACTACCTAGTGGAGGTATCTCTATCAGTATATAATATCTGTAGAATAACACTACCTAGTGGAGGTATCTCTATCAGTAGAATAACACTACCTAGTGGAGGTATCTCTATCAGTAGAATAACACTACCTAGTGGAGGTATCTCTATCAGTATATACTATCTGTAGAATAACACTACCTAGTGGAGGTATCTCTATCAGTAGAATAACACTACCTAGTGGAGGTATCTCTATCTGTAGAATAACACTACCTAGTGGAGGTATCTCTATCAGTAGAATAACACTACCTAGTGGAGGTATCTCTATCAGTATATAATATCTGTAGGATAACACTACCTAGTGGAGGTATCTCTATCAGTAGAATAACACTACCTAGTGGAGGTATCTCTATCAGTAGAATAACACTACCTAGTGGAGGTATCTCTATCAGTAGAATAACACTACCTAGAGGAGGTATCTCTATCTGTAGAATAACACTACCTAGTGGAGGTATCTCTATCAGTAGAATAACACTACCTAGTGGAGGTATCTCTATCAGTAGAATAACACTACCTAGTGGAGGTATCTCTATCAGTAGAATAACACTACCTAGTGGAGGTATCTCTATCTGTAGAATAACACTACCTAGTGGAGGTATCTCTATCAGTAGAATAACACTACCTAGTGGAGGTATCTCTATCTGTAGAATAACACTACCTAGTGGAGGTATCTCTATCAGTAGAATAACACTACCTAGTGGAGGTATCTCTATCAGTAGAATAACACTACCTAGTGGAGGTATCTCTATCAGTAGAATAACACTACCTAGTGGAGGTATCTCTATCAGTAGAATAACACTACCTAGTGGAGGTATCTCTATCAGTAGAATAACACCACCTAGTGGAGGTATCTCTATCAGTATATACTATCTGTAGAATAACACTACCTAGTGGAGGTATCTCTATCAGTATATACTATCAGTAGAATAACACTACCTAGTGGAGGTATCTCTATCAGTAGAATAACACCACCTAGTGGAGGTATCTCTATCAGTATATACTATCTGTAGAATAACACTACCTAGTGGAGGTATCTCTATCAGTAGAATAACACCACCTAGTGGAGGTATCTCTATCAGTATATACTATCTGTAGAATAACACTACCTAGTGGAGGTATCTCTATCTGTAGAATAACACTACCTAGTGGAGGTATCTCTATCAGTAGAATAACACCACCTAGTGGAGGTATCTCTATCAGTATATACTATCAGTAGAATAACACTACCTAGTGGAGGTATCTCTATCAGTAGAATAACACTACCTAGTGGAGGTATCTCTATCAGTAGAATAACACTACCTAGTGGAGGTATCTCTATCAGTAGAATAACACCACCTAGTGGAGGTATCTCTATCAGTATATACTATCTGTAGAATAACACTACCTAGTGGAGGTATCTCTATCTGTAGAATAACACTACCTAGTGGAGGTATCTCTATCAGTAGAATAACACCACCTAGTGGAGGTATCTCTATCAGTATATACTATCAGTAGAATAACACTACCTAGTGGAGGTATCTCTATCAGTAGAATAACACCACCTAGTGGAGGTATCTCTATCAGTATATACTATCTGTAGAATAACACTACCTAGTGAAGGTATCTCTATCAGTAGAATAACACTACCTAGTGGAGGTATCTCTATCAGTAGAATAACACTACCTAGTGGAGGTATCTCTATCTGTAGAATAACACTACCTAGTGGAGGTATCTCTATCAGTAGAATAACACCACCTAGTGGAGGTATCTCTATCAGTATATACTATCTGTAGAAGAACACTACCTAGTGGAGGTATCTCTATCAGTAGAATAACACCACCTAGTGGAGGTATCTCTATCAGTAGAATAACACTACCTAGTGGAGGTATCTCTATCAGTAGAATAACACCGCCTAGTGGAGGTATCTCTATCAGTATATACTATCTGTAGAATAACACTACCTAGTGGAGGTTTCTCTATCAGTATATACTATCAGTAGAATAACACTACCTAGTGGAGGTATCTCTATCAGTAGAATAACACCACCTAGTGGAGGTATCTCTATCAGTATATACTATCTGTAGAATAACACTACCTAGTGGAGGTATCTCTATCAGTAGAATAACACTACCTAGTGGAGGTATCTCTATCAGTAGAATAACACTACCTAGTGGAGGTATCTCTATCAGTAGAATAACACTACCTAGTGGAGGTATCTCTATCAGTAGAATAACACTACCTAGTGGAGGTATCTCTATCTGTAGAATAACACTACCTAGTGGAGGTATCTCTATCAGTAGAATAACACTACCTAGTGGAGGTATCTCTGTCAGTATATACTATCTGTAGAATAACACTACCTAGTGGAGGTATCTCTATCAGTAGAATAACACTACCTAGTGGAGGTATCTCTATCAGTAGAATAACACTACCTACTGGAGGTATCTCTATCTGTAGAATAACACTACCTAGTGGAGGTATCTCTATCAGTAGAATAACACTACCTAGTGGAGGTATCTCTATCTGTAGAATAACACTACCTAGTGGAGGTATCTCTATCTGTAGAATAACACTACCTAGTGGAGGTATCTCTATCAGTAGAATAACACTACCTAGTGGAGGTATCTCTAACAGTAGAATAACACTACCTAGTGGAGGTATCTCTATCAGTAGAATAACACTACCTAGTGGAGGTATCTCTATCAGTAGAATAACACTACCTAGTGGAGGTATCTCTATCAGTATATAATATCTGTAGAATAACACTACCTAGTGGAGGTATCTCTATCAGTATATACTATCTGTAGAATAACACTACCTAGAGGAGGTATCTCTATCAGTAGAATAACACTACCTAGTGGAGGTATCTCTATCAGTAGAATAACACTACCTAGTGGAGGTATCTCTATCAGTAGAATAACACTACCTAGTGGAGGTATCTCTATCTGTAGAATAACACTACCTAGTGGAGGTATCTCTATCAGTAGAATAACACTACCTAGTGGAGGTATCTCTGTCAGTATATACTATCTGTAGAATAACACTACCTAGTGGAGGTATCTCTATCAGTAGAATAACACTACCTAGTGGAGGTATCTCTATCAGTAGAATAACACTACCTAGTGGAGGTATCTCTATCAGTATATACTATCTGTAGAATAACACTACCTAGTGGAGGTATCTCTATCAGTATATACTATCTGTAGAATAACACTACCTAGTGGAGGTATCTCTATCAGTATATACTATCTGTAGAATAACACTACCTAGTGGAGGTATCTCTATATGTAGAATAACACTACCTAGTGGAGGTATCTCTATCAGTAGAATAACACTACCTAGTGGAGGTATCTCTATCAGTAGAATAACACTACCTAGTGGAGGTATCTCTATCAGTAGAATAACACTACCTAGTGGAGGTATCTCTAACAGTAGAATAACACTACCTAGTGGAGGTATCTCTATCTGTATATACTATCTGTAGAATAACACTACCTAGTGGAGGTATCTCTATCAGCAGAATAACACTACCTAGTGGAGGTATCTCTATCAGTAGAATAACACTACCTAGTGGAGGTATCTCTATCAGTAGAATAACACTACCTAGTGGAGGTATCTCTATCAGTAGAATAACACTACCTAGTGGAGGTATCTCTATCTGTAGAATAACACTACCTAGTGGAGGTATCTCTATCAGTAGAATAACACTACCTAGTGGAGGTATCTCTATCAGTAGAATAACACTACCTAGAGGAGGTATCTCCATCAGTATATACTATCTGTAGAATAACACTACCTAGTGGAGGTATCTCTGTCAGTATATACTATCTGTAGAATAACACTACCTAGTGGAGGTATCTCTATCTGTAGAATAACACTACCTAGTGGAGGTATCTCTATCTGTAGAATAACACTACCTAGTGGAGGTATCTCTATCAGTAGAATAACACTACCTAGTGGATGTATCTCTATCAGTAGAATAACACTACCTAGTGGAGGTATCTCTATCAGTAGAATAACACTACCTAGTGGAGGTATCTCTGTCAGTATATACTATATGTAGAATAACACTACCTAGTGGAGGTATCTCTATCTGTAGAATAACACTACCTAGTGGAGGTATCTCTATCAGTAGAATAACACTACCTAGTGGATGTATCTCTATCAGTAGAATAACACTACCTAGTGGAGGTATCTCTATCAGTAGAATAACACTACCTAGTGGAGGTATCTCTATCAGTAGAATAACACCACCTAGTGGAGGTATCTCTATCAGTATATAATATCTGTAGAATAACACTACCTAGTGGAGGTATCTCTATCTGTAGAATAACACTACCTAGTGGAGGTATCTCTATCAGTAGAATAACACTACCTAGTGGAGGTATCTCTGTCAGTATATACTATCTGTAGAATAACACTACCTAGTGGAGGTATCTCTATCAGTAGAATAACACTACCTAGTGGAGGTATCTCTATCTGTAGAATAACACTACCTAGAGGAGGGATCTCTATCAGTAGAATAACACTACCTAGTGGAGGTATCTCTATCAGTAGAATAACACTACGTAGTGGAGGTATCTCTATCTGTAGAATAACACTACCTAGTGGAGGTATCTCTATCTGTAGAATAACACTACCTAGTGGAGGTATCTCTATCTGTAGAATAACACTACCTAGTGGAGGTATCTCTATCAGTAGAATAACACTACCTAGAGGAGGTATCTCTATCTGTAGAATAACACTACCTAGTGGAGGTATCTCTATCAGTATATACTATCTGTAGAATAACACTACCTAGTGGAGGTATCTCTATCAGTAGAATAACACTACCTAGTGGAGGTATCTCTATCTGTAGAATAACACTACCTAGTGGAGGTATCTCTATCAGTAGAATAACACTACCTAGTGGAGGTATCTCTATCCGTAGAATAACACTACCTAGTGGAGGTATCTCTATCAGTAGAATAACACTACCTAGTGGAGGTATCTCTGTCAGTATATACTATCTGTAGAATAACGCTACCTAGTGGAGGTATCTCTATCTGTAGAATAACACTACCTAGTGGAGGTATCTCTATCTGTAGAATAACACTACCTAGTGGAGGTATCTCTATCAGTAGAATAACACTACCTAGTGGAGGTATCTCTATCAGTAGAATAACACTACCTAGTGGAGGTATCTCTATCAGTAGAATAACACTACCTAGTGGAGGTATCTCTATCAGTAGAATAACACTATCTAGTGGAGGTATCTCTATCTGTAGAATAACACTACCTAGTGGAGGTATCTCTATCAGTAGAATAACACTACCTAGTGGAGGTATCTCTATCAGTAGAATAACACTACCTAGTGGAGGTATCTCTATCTGTAGAATAACACTACCTAGTGGAGGTATCTCTATCAGTAGAATAACACTACCTAGTGGAGGTATCTCTATCAGTAGAATAACACTACCTAGTGGAGGTTTCTCTATCAGTAGAATAACACTACCTAGAGGAGGTATCTCTATCTGTAGAATAACACTACCTAGTGGAGGTATCTCTATCAGTATATACTATCAGTAGAATAACACTACCTAGTGGAGGTATCTCTATCAGTAGAATAACACTACCTAGTGGAGGTATCTCTATCAGTAGAATAACACTACCTAGAGGAGGTATCTCTATCAGTATATACTATCTGTAGAATAACACTACCTAGTGGAGGTATCTCTATCAGTATATACTATCAGTAGAATAACACTACCTAGTGGAGGTATCTCTATCAGTAGAATAACACTACCTAGTGGAGGGATCTCTATCAGTAGAATAACACTACCTAGTGGAGGTATCTCTGTCAGTATATACTATCTGTAGAATAACACTACCTAGAGGAGGTATCTCTGTCAGTATATACTATCTGTAGAATAACACTACCTAGTGGAGGGATCTCTATCTGTAGAATAACACTACCTAGTGGAGGTATCTCTATCTGTAGAATAACACTACCTAGTGGAGGTATCTCTATCTGTAGAATAACACTACCTAGTGGAGGTATCTCTATCAGTATATACTATCTGTAGAATAACACTACCTAGTGGAGGTATCTCTATCAGTAGAATAACACTACCTAGTGGAGGTATCTCTATCTGTAGAATAACACTACCTAGTGGAGGTATCTCTATCTGTAGAATAACACTACCTAGTGGAGGTATCTCTATCAGTAGAATAACACTACCTAGTGGAGGTATCTCTGTCAGTATATACTATCTGTAGAATAACACTACCTAGTGGAGGTATCTCTATCTGTAGAATAACACTACCTAGAGGAGGTATCTCTATCAGTATATACTATCTGTAGAATAACACTACCTAGTGGAGGTATCTCTGTCAGTATATACTATCTGTAGAATAACACTACCTAGTGGAGATATCTCTATCAGTAGAATAACACTACCTAGTGGAGGTATCTCTATCTGTAGAATAACACTACCTAGTGGAGGTATCTATCAGTAGAATAACACTACCTAGTGGAGGTATATCTATCAGTAGAATAACACTACCTAGTGGAGGTATCTCTATCAGTATATACTATCTGTAGAATAACACTACCTAGTGGAGGTATCTCTATCTGTAGAATAACACTACCTAGTGGAGGTATCTCTATCAGTATATACTATCTGTAGAATAACACTACCTAGTGGAGGTATCTCTATCAGTAGAATAACACTACCTAGTGGAGGTATCTCTATCTGTAGAATAACACTACCTAGTGGAGGTATCTCTATCAGTAGAATAACACTACCTAGTGGAGGTATCTCTATCAGTATATACTATCTGTAGAATAACACTACCTAGAGGAGGTATCTATCAGTATATAATATCTGTAGAATAACACTACCTAGTGGAGGTATCTCTATCAGTAGAATAACACTACCTAGTGGAGGTATCTCTATCAGTAGAATAACACTACCTAGTGGAGGTATCTCTATCAGTAGAATAACACTACCTAGAGGAGGTATCTCTATCTGTAGAATAACACTACCTAGTGGAGGTATCTCTATCAGTAGAATAACACTACCTAGTGGAGGTATCTCTATCAGTAGAATAACACTACCTAGTGGAGGTATCTCTATCAGTAGAATAACACTACCTAGTGGAGGTATCTCTATCTGTAGAATAACACTACCTAGTGGAGGTATCTCTATCAGTAGAATAACACTACCTAGTGGAGGTATCTCTATCTGTAGAATAACACTACCTAGTGGAGGTATCTCTATCAGTAGAATAACACTACCTAGTGGAGGTATCTCTATCAGTAGAATAACACTACCTAGTGGAGGTATCTCTATCAGTAGAATAACACTACCTAGTGGAGGTATCTCTATCAGTAGAATAACACTACCTAGTGGAGGTATCTCTATCAGTAGAATAACACCACCTAGTGGAGGTATCTCTATCAGTATATACTATCTGTAGAATAACACTACCTAGTGGAGGTATCTCTATCAGTATATACTATCAGTAGAATAACACTACCTAGTGGAGGTATCTCTATCAGTAGAATAACACCACCTAGTGGAGGTATCTCTATCAGTATATACTATCTGTAGAATAACACTACCTAGTGGAGGTATCTCTATCAGTAGAATAACACCACCTAGTGGAGGTATCTCTATCAGTATATACTATCTGTAGAATAACACTACCTAGTGGAGGTATCTCTATCTGTAGAATAACACTACCTAGTGGAGGTATCTCTATCAGTAGAATAACACCACCTAGTGGAGGTATCTCTATCAGTATATACTATCAGTAGAATAACACTACCTAGTGGAGGTATCTCTATCAGTAGAATAACACTACCTAGTGGAGGTATCTCTATCAGTAGAATAACACTACCTAGTGGAGGTATCTCTATCAGTAGAATAACACTACCTAGTGGAGGTATCTCTATCAGTAGAATAACACCACCTAGTGGAGGTATCTCTATCAGTATATACTATCTGTAGAATAACACTACCTAGTGGAGGTATCTCTATCTGTAGAATAACACTACCTAGTGGAGGTATCTCTATCAGTAGAATAACACCACCTAGTGGAGGTATCTCTATCAGTATATACTATCAGTAGAATAACACTACCTAGTGGAGGTATCTCTATCAGTAGAATAACACCACCTAGTGGAGGTATCTCTATCAGTATATACTATCTGTAGAATAACACTACCTAGTGGAGGTATCTCTATCAGTAGAATAACACTACCTAGTGGAGGTATCTCTATCAGTAGAATAACACTACCTAGTGGAGGTATCTCTATCTGTAGAATAACACTACCTAGTGGAGGTATCTCTATCAGTAGAATAACACCACCTAGTGGAGGTATCTCTATCAGTATATACTATCTGTAGAAGAACACTACCTAGTGGAGGTATCTCTATCAGTAGAATAACACCACCTAGTGGAGGTATCTCTATCAGTAGAATAACACTACCTAGTGGAGGTATCTCTATCAGTAGAATAACACCACCTAGTGGAGGTATCTCTATCAGTATATACTATCTGTAGAATAACACTACCTAGTGGAGGTATCTCTATCAGTATATACTATCAGTAGAATAACACTACCTAGTGGAGGTATCTCTATCAGTAGAATAACACCACCTAGTGGAG